>NW_005188394.1:41451-43637 GCF_000239375.1 Pundamilia nyererei
CTCTGGACTTGCATTGTTCAGTTGAAGTGTTGCACACTGACTCAGACTTTCTGCACAAACATTCTCCTGGAATCAGTCTGAACATCTGAATGTGCAAAAACACACTTTTCCAAACTATAACTGAAAAAAGGGAAAAGCTGGAAGATCATTTATGGCGCGTTTTCTCACATTAATATTAAACAGGCTTTTAGGAGCATCCACGATGCACTGATGTTTTTCACTACCCACTGATGATCACGTGGGGCGGATAGTGCATTAAACATTTTTCATGTCAAAGATCTTCTGAGAAGTCCTCACCTGCTCACTGACGCTACGACAGCAGGAGAACAATGACACGGGGGTTGCGTAATATAAGCCGCTGAAAGCATCAAAGGCGCGTGGAGGGATTTCTGCGTGTACAAACGGACCTGAAGAACAAAGTGGGTCACGTGACCCGAAAGGTTGGAATAATCCTGGTTTTTAAGAAAGGAAAGAAGCACGAGCGTCGGTGAGACCGAGAGATGCTCAGAGGCGGAGACAGAACCGAGCGGGACCGACCCTCCACATCCATCCACGCGGGGATTTTCACGAAGACGCTTCTAACAAACACATTTTAAAAAGATCTCCGAGCACTCACCCTGCGCGCTCACGTTGATGTTCCGGGATGTGAGAGCTGCTCACGGCAGGATGAAGCTCCCCTCAGCGGCTTACAGGAAGACTCCTCCATCCTCCTCCGCCTCCGGGAGCGCGGTGTGTGGATGCAGAGAGAAGCAGAGCCGCTACAAACGCCGTGAACCCCGCAGCTCAAGCACCGACAGCAGACCCCCCCCCAACCAGAACAAAGGAGAGCTTAAATTTTCTACCAGGCTCCGCCGAGCGAGCGGAGCTACTGTCTCAATGCACCAATAATAATAATAATAATAATAATAATAATGATCTTTTCCAGCACTTAAAGGATCAGAACGTGATATATGTATGTAATACTGAACATGTTATGTGTTTGTTTAAGGTGGAATGAAGGTTATATTGATTGAGTGCTTTTCATAGACAGGCAGTCACAAAGCGCTGTACACAAAGGTTACAATAAACAAGAAGTTAGGAACCAAAACAGACAATATGGACGATACAAAAAGGTTAAATGTAAATGAAAGTTTGAGATTAGAACAAAACCTCAACAGAAGGTTTGTTTAAACAGAAACGTATATCATGGAGTTCCATGTCTGTCCTGCCTGCTAGCATCTTGCTGTTATGTGCTGATTGTCTCAGGGACATCTTTACACAGCCTGGGATCTCACCTGGTGTGGTAGACCCCAGCCTCTATCGATCTTGTGCTTAGATTAGTCATGATTGTCTTTCAGTCCAGCTCTGGTAGGACTTCTGGAAGTCAGCCACTTCCTCTACCTGCCGGTGGCACGTACCATGCAGGGCCCTTCCATGATGGTCGACCATCTCCTTGCTGCTCTTCTTTTTCAGGGTTTCTGCTTCCTGAGGTATTTACTAAGGGCTGATGTGCTCAGAACAAGGTCTTAATGTATGTTGCAGTCCTGTGCTCCATGCAGCGTTAGCTTTGACTTCCTGATAAAAATGACTAGAGGTGGACAACTCGACCCAAATGATACCAGCACTGGGACTGGTGTCAGACTGATATTGGAGTACTTTCTATCCTCTAAGTCCAGCTTCAAATATCCACTCTGGAAAATACCTGAGCCTTTCTTGTGTTCACTGTCACATTGATTTGATTTGTGTGGAATGTAAAAAAAAATGATGATGACTGAGCTCAAGCTGTTGGAATGGGCAATACTGGCGTGGTATTTCTTTGGTATCAGGTAAACATTTGCAGCAACGCACAGCAGTACAAACTAACTTCAGTTCATCTCAGGTCCTTGATTTCCTGTTTGGTTCTAGCCCCGCCCACAGACAATCTGTCCCACCAATCAGGACATCAGAGTAATTTGAGTTTTACAGTTTGGGCTTTCAAAGAGTTTTTTTTATTTTTTAAAAAACCTCTTATAGTTTCATTGTCTCACTGTATGATTTTATCCTCACAGAGGGCAAAATCGAGTAATCGATAGGCTAAGAAACTTTGTCCTGCAGGTTTACCACACATTTGTTCTTCAGGAGAAAATCAGATCAGTTTTAAAGCTGCTCCAGTTCTCGAATCTAATTTAAATCAAAGTTTTCTTGAAATAAACTGTCCTCTGTGGGGG
>NW_005188394.1:44334-46031 GCF_000239375.1 Pundamilia nyererei
CTGCAGATGACTGTGTCTCTGTGACCCTGGTTTCTTCCTGTTAAAAGGGAGTTTTTCCTTCCCACTGTTGTGTGTTCCCACCGCAACACGAGCCGCAAGAGAATCAGGAGATACGTTTCTGAGAGAGCAGCTCACAGGACCACAGCTTCAAGCACAGTTTAATAGTGATCATTGTAAGTCTCAGTTTCAAGTGTAAAGAGAAGACTTAGAGTTGCAGGTTTGATGGGATGAGATGCAGCAAGAAAGCCACTGATAACAAGACTGCTAACAAATCAGAAAAAGAAAGAAAAGGCATGCCTGGGTCTTGAAACCAAAGGACTACTGAAGACTGGAAGATGCTGTCATGGACTGATGAATCAAAACCTGAATCTTTGGTTCATCACACAGGATTTTTGTACATAGCTCAGTGTGTGGCACCAACTGTGAAACATGTAGGAGGAAGCATGATGGACTGAAGCTGTTTTGCTGGATCCTGGGTTGGTGAGTTAAACAGAGTAAGGGACATCCTGGAAGATTTGAAATGCCCTCCATGGCGTTCTCCACCTGGTTATTCTGAGGTTCATCCAGCAGCAGAAAAATAAACAAAGAAAAAACGACCAAGCCCAAGCTAAAGCAGAACTACCTTAGAAACAAAGAGCAAGAACGTATGCTTGAAAACATGAGTGTCAATAAAAATCTGGAGGAATCTGGGTGCTCTAAAACTTCAAGAATTCAGTTTATATATTTGTGTATTTAAAGTTGAATAGAGCACTGAGTACGATCTATTATTTATGGTACTTACAGTCATTACCAGCAGTTAAAGACAGACATCCAGTGTTTCTGTCTAAGATAACAGCACACTGTCAAATACAGAATCTGCAGTTTGTACAAAGATCATAACAACTAACAGGAGAGAACCCAGATCTTCCCTTCATAGTTGTTCTTCATTTGATCAGAGTTTAAAAAGACAAGCTGAGGTTTGAGCACAGAGATCTGACATGTGTTAAAAACAGACTGTAGATCTGCAGTGGACAGATTAAGAAGGAGTCGAGAACATTATCATCAATTATGAACTTGATCAGGTCTCGTTCTCTCCATCAGATGCCTGTGAGCTCACCCTGGATCCAAACACAGCGCACTTCAACCTCATCCTGTCTGAAGGAAACAAGAAGGCAACAGCAGTCGTATCCTGACCATCCTGAGAGATTCGATACTTTACATAAGGTTACTGGGAGTTAGCCACAAACAAAGGAGCGCATGCTGCTGCTGTTTGCTACAGAGGAATACAGCGGAAAGGGGACGGTTATCCATCTGCTTTTGGGTGGAACAACATCTCCTGGTGCGTTGGCTTCAAATGGGACACAGAACCAACTTACGATGCAGGGCAGCAAAGTAAGGAGACCAAGTCAAATACCAGTCCAACTCCTGGCTGCTCCCGACTGGGAGTGTTTCTGGACTGGCCTGCAGGGACTTTGTCCTGCTATGAAGTGTCAGCTCACAAACTGAGACACATTCACACCTTCAAAACCAAATTCTCTGAGCCTGTTTACTCAGGATTCTACTTAAATAAAAACTCCTACATGTCACTGTGTCTGTAAGCCTGACCTACAAAGTGAGGTCAACATATCCAGGATATCTTTCTGTTATCTGGTTTAACTTCACCTAATATCAGTAATCAATCAAAGTGCTGACATGAAGGTATCTATCAATACTGTAAG
>NW_005188395.1:0-4894 GCF_000239375.1 Pundamilia nyererei
TCCGTGGACGTAATCCTGTTGTTGGTTCACCGCTGTTCCTTCCTCCAGTTTTAATAAATACTGACCACTGCAGATGATGACAGCCCCACAAGAGCTGCAGTGTTGGAGATGCTATGATCCAGTCGTCTCCATCACAGTTTGGGCCTTGTTAAACCACTCACATCCTCTGCCATTATTCCTGCTTCTAACACATCAGTTTTGAGAACAACATGTTCACTCGCTCCCACCTACTAGGTGGTGCCATGATGAAGAGATAATCAGTGTTATTTACTTCCCTGTCAGTGGTCACAATGTTAAGTCTGATTGGTGTACACACACTTTTCTTTGAATTTCAAAGAGTAAAAATTGCTGGGAGGATGATAAAATACTACAGTAGGTGTGTACCTGTTGTAATTCTTTGTGTTCACCAGAGGAGAAAAGAGCTACCTCAAAGCAAGCAGCTGATGTATGGACTGCAATTATGATCAGGATGGGAGATGTAATATGTATGTATGAGTACACATAAGAGTGTGATTGTAATTAGACTGTGGGGATAATGATAGCACAGGTACAGTACAATTTCCTTTCTGAAGAAGAAAAGATGTGAGCGTTAGACAAAATGCACGCTTTAAAGATGATCCTATCAATCCCAGCAGTCTATCCATGTGAATAATGATCAAATACATTGATTGATTTCAATACATTGGTACTGGAGTTAGACAGGGACCATCCATACTGAATGTTTACAGATCAACAGTATGTCTTATTAAAGAAGATTAGTGAGCAAAAATGGATCATTTGGTTTTCCTTAGATGGTCAGCTTTCTGTGGTTGTTCCTGTTATTCTTAGTTTGTAATGTTGGTATTTGAATGATGTTGGTTTTATTCTTCAAACAACACACTGATGACTGTCTGCAGTATATAAATAACGTATTTGGATTAGTAATTGGTTAACTGGTTAACTAATCATGGCAGAAGTGACTTGGAATGTAACATGAATCTTGACTTCGCACCACACATCAAAAAAACAAAAAACAAATAACATTGTTTGTGTTCACATGTTCACAACATGAACAACTTGGCAACTTGTTGATAGGAAGGCAATTTACTGTTTCCTTTCTATCAGCTCAAAGCAGTCAGGCCATTCTCCTTTGACCTCTAGCATCAAAAAAGGGTTTTTCACCCAGAGGGGTACAGCTCACTGGATATTACCGCATTTTTCTGACCATCCTCCACAAATCTCAGAGATAGCTGTGCTGTGTTGTGTATGTTGTACCAGCGTTTCTCACCACATTGTGTATCTGTAGCCTAGTGTAAACAGTTCAGTTTGAATGCCACAGAAATGTTTTCCCCAGAGACAAAAAGGTCTCAAACCACATAGCATAAAAACTGTTGGCAAGGTAACTGGGTCACTGAGTCAAGTAACCACAGAGCTTATGAATGACCAAAACAGGGGCCAAATTTACCAACACAAACTAGGTTTTAGCATTAAAAAAAAAGAAAATCACTGTCGGTATTTACAGAGAAAGCACGGTCACAAGATTGTGTGGAAGATTTGTCTCCCTGATCCTGTTGCACATGTATTTCTGGGAGTTTCTTCTCAGAGCTGTTAGGTGATATTTGAGGATTGTCCTCAGGCTCAGTCTTCTTGTTCCCTTTAAAAGCCCCACCACACTGTCTGCACTAAAACTAAACATGTCTAATATCTATGTTTGTTATCTTATTAGCACAAAAATACAGTCATCATTGAAATAACACAAAAATAAACCTTTACCTGAGTAGTAGATTCGTAAATATCTTAAACAGGGTGTCAAACTTAAATATGAGCCACTTTCAGCCCACTTTGATCTGCAGCGGGCCACACCAGTGAAACTGCCCTTTCTGTAACGACATGTAACACAATGTCTTATTTAATATAAGAAAAAGAAGTACAATTTCAACAGCATGTCTCAGTTTCTCTACATGATTAAAGCGTAATTTTCACAGATCTGGGTCAGTGACTCAGTGCTTTGTGGTTTCTTGTTAAAGTCATTTTGAGTTTGAGAATTGAGCCTTTTTCAGTTATTATGTTGGGTGTCTGTTTATTTTCCCGGTCTCTCAGTCTTGTCTCTGTGTTTCATTCTTTAGTGTCCTCCTCCTGTGTTCTTACTTTCACCTTTATGTTTTGTCCTTAGCGTCTTCCATGTGAGGTCTGTCATGTTTCCATGTCTCGTCCTGGGGTCAAGCCAGTTGTCTGAGTCCTGCTGTGGGTGCTACTTCCCGTTTTATCCTCATCTCATGTGCTTGTGTTCAGTTTTACTTCCCTTGTCTCACTAGCTATGCACCCACTACCATCAAAAGAGAAATCCCTGTAGTAGATTTAATTGTTTAACTACCTGTAATACTATTACTACTGGTGTAGAATAGTATGAACAGCATTGTGGGTGGAGTCTTTATCAATAAGAAAAGATGCAAAACTTGTGACAATAGAGCTAAAGGTTCAAAATCTGTGCACTCGTTCACATTTTCCGAAGCACTCAGAGTCTAATTCAGTAAATGCAGCGATCATTCTGTATGAAAAAGCTGTTTCATGTTTGTAGTTTCACAGTACTCTAACACTTCACTGAATTACATTTTTAATGGAGTGTATACATCTGGACAAATGGATTTTCACCATGGAGGTTTGAACAAGTTTTTTCCTTCCATGAAGCACAGAGGAGGAGTGTTAATTCATTAATCACTTAATGCCACTACATGTTCCCTGTCCCATGTGAATAAGGGCTTAGCATGGGCCTCAGTTTGGACTCACCCTTCCCCCTGAGACTCCGGGGAGTTGAGCCTCCATCCCATGACAGAGGACGGCTTTTCTAGCACTTTGCTGAGCCTGCAGGCATCTCTGCTTCTCGTGCTGCGCTGGTAACTAACGTTTACAATGCATACAGTTTCCAGGAGAGCAGCGGGCTCGGATCTGCTTTTAATTCATCGAGAATGCTTTGGAACTGCATGCGTGCTCTTGCCGTGTAATGAATGCTTTGACACTCAATTATTATTCATGTGAGTAGATTTATTTTAATGCACCACCTCTTGATTTTGTGTTTTGATTGTGCTGTGTGTCAAGTTGTGCATATTACATAGCTCTGAACAGATTTATTAAGCAATTTGTTTTGTTTCACCTGATATATGGTTTGCACATCCACAAAGAAAGGCAATTATTTTCACAGGACCTAAATACAAGTGAAAATGACTTTAGCTAACATTTCAGGATGAATATTCCTGTCTAGACAGGACTTTAGTCACATATACTATATTTTTGGTACTGCCTGTGCTTGTGGAGCAGGTGAATTCAGAAGATAGCTATGATCCTGCATCAATTTCTACACCGCAAGCATGAAAAGAGCGTTTGGGTTCAGGGAGGAGAAGAGGTGAAAGGAAGGTTTTTCAAGCCTTAAGACAGTGCGAAAAGGTTTAAAACAACTGTCAAAACATGTCTGCACATTCATTTTTTAACATTTAACCATGACTGTGGTAGCATATTTGCATCTCATATTGCTCCATTAAATACACATACATCAAAAGAAAAGTGTGTTGATATATATTACAAAGCTGGTTGTGGGATGCTGCATTCAAAGTGGCATGAAATCATTATTTAACACTCACTTTCCTATGTGAGTTGACTGAAGACACGTCTGTATTTACAGCAAAAGCCCAGAGGGCCAACTTCATGCCTCTAGTTAATTTTAACATGTTGTGCCAGTGATGGTGAATCCATTGCAAACCTCTGGAGTTCTTCAGATATTTGGCTGCAAGCTAATTTACATAAATTTGCATGTGAAATGAGATGCCTGGAATAAGGGCAACATTATGCGAATTGCTAAAAAATAATTATTAAAGCTTTTTTATTTTTGGCTTAATTGGAGCTTATTTCTGTAAATAAGCTGTGGTCTTAAACTGCATGCAGTGGTGAGTGTCCACAGTCATTTTTTATTTCCTTGATGTTAGCATACTTCTTTAACTAGCTCATTGAACACAAATACTGATCCATAGGGACATAAGAAGCATGAGTGCTTACTGAGGTTGGGATGACTTGATGACTCTGAGGTAAATGCCTTAGTTTTGTTTATGTCTTGGATTTTACATTCACTGAGCAGGCGTAACATAACCTCCTAATATTGTGTTGGTCCCCCTTTTGCTTTGACCTGTCAAGTAGTGGACTCCACGAGACCCCTGAAGGTGTGCGGTGGTATCTGGCACCAAGACAGTTTGAGTCCTGCAAGTTACAAGGTAGGGCCTGACTGAGAACCTTCATAGACATAGGGCCTGCATGGATTGGATTTGTTTGTGCTTGATTGGATTGAGATCTGGGAAATGTGAAGGCCAAGGCAACACCTTAAACTCATCAAAACAATGCTCAGGTAGGTGGTATGTGTCAAAGTGACATCCACATGAATGGCAGGACCCAACCTTTCTCAAAGCATCGTAATGCTTTTATCTGCTTAACTTCTTCCAATAGTTCCTCCTGTTGCCAGGTGTTCTCCAGGTAAGCAGTTCATATGATGTAAAAGAAAATGTAAGTCATCGGCCCAAGCCACCTTCTTCCATTGCTTTGTGGTCCACTTGTGATGTTCATGTGCCCATTGCTGGCACTTTCTGTAGTGGACATGGGCAGCATGGGTACTCTGACTGTTCTGGAGCTATGATCTGTTAACCCTTAACAGCCGATCGGAGCGGGCACGCTCTGTTTTGCGTAACTATTTTTAAATCCCGGTACCTCTGCAACCACGTAAGCTAGCGCAATAATTTTTTTTCCATATGAAACTGGAGGAGTTGTACTTACATCTAGGTCACAGTTTCCTTCCACATATAGCTTTGCAAAAACTGCATAAAAATCACTTGCAGCAACAAAAACATGATATTCCAGAAACACGCTTCGCCGATCC
>NW_005188395.1:39618-45576 GCF_000239375.1 Pundamilia nyererei
CCCAACACTAATTCTTTCATGTATCCCTCCACCCCCCCCCCACCCACACACACACACACACACACACACACACACACACACACACACTGTGCCTTCTGTTTCATGATAAATATTAGCTGGTTGTAGCCTTATCTGATGATGTGTTTCAGTAATGCTGATGGCGATTTTGTTCCGGTTATCACCTAGCAACAGTGCTAGAAAGTCCAATAACTCAATGTACAAATGAATATTAAGCTCAATTTCTGGGGTGGAAATGGAGATGAAACACAGATGTGAGTCTTTAAATTGCTAATTTAGATGTTGTGAATTACTTTTCAGGACAGGTGATTTGTAGGACGCTGACTTTTGAAAACAGTGTTTTATTTTTTGTTTTACTTTTATTTAAATCTACATTTTTTTTTGTCTCTGGTGAATTTGTAGGCCACACAGTGAGAAACACAAACATGCTTCTTACTCCCTACAGCTGGTTCATAATTTATTAAGGACACATTGATATGCACGGCACTGTTCTGCTCCTACTTCATATTCACTACACTGGCACAACAAAATGAAATGGGGGGAGAATGACCTCATCAGTGTGTGTGTGTGTGTGTGTATGTTTCAGGTACATGAGTTACCTATTGTACAGTAGTGTTAGTTCAGTGCTATTCAGCTTTATTTATACAGGCCAGTTCCCAAGAAAAATCACCTAAAGGCATTTTATATTGTAAGGCAAAGACCCAGCAGGTCAGCTGTTTCACCTTTGAGCTAAACTGTCCTGCATATTAATTAATTACTGCCATTATTTAACAAGGATGACCCATTGTGCCATTGATATCCATTGAGACTCCGTAAAATGCTTTGAAATAATTCACTTATTTTGTATAATCTAGATTTGCAAATATTCAGCATCACTGAGTGTATATGAGTAAGTCACATGACAGCATCAGTACCCCTAAACAAGGTAAACTTTTCTTGTAGAAGTCACAGTATTTTTCTTTGTCACAAGATGAGTTAAGAGCACTATTTCCAGCACTCCTCTACACATGATCTTCCCAGTACCAGCAGATACATTACTAACTAGCTTGTGAACATATGTGACCTTTTCTATAGTCATTGTTGGAAATCAAAACAGAGGGACAATAAGGGACAATAATACTCTCCCAGACCCAGGCCCTCCCAGGCCGCTGAACTATTCACCCTATCTCTAAGGGAGAGCCCAGTCACCCTTTGCAAAAAGCTCATTCCCACCACTTATATCTGCAGTCTCGTTCAGATGAAGCTCATGACCATAGTTGAGGGTAGGGACGTAGATCGACCGGTATATCGGGAGCTTCAATTTTACGCTCAGCTCTCTCAGCTTTCAGTCCCCAATTCTGTGAAACCAGCATAAAGTCAGGGTTGGATCAGGTGACCCTGAATCCTCAGTTGTGTTGTAATAGGTCAAGGCTTCTGAGGGATTCCCACAATGCATCTTTTTCTTCTTCAGTCACCCTTTTTACTTACTATGTGTTAAGACACCTCTCTATGTTAAATTATTTGTTCTCTGGCTCTCTTGCAACCAGTCACAGCAGATGTCTCTCTCCCTGAGCCTGGTTCTGCTGCAGGTTTCTTCCTGCTAAAAGGGAGTCTTTCCTTCCCACTGTCACCAAACTGCTTGCTCATAGGGGTCATATGATTGTTGGGTTTTCTCTGTTTTTTTTTTTCTATTGTTATTGTTATCATTATTATCATTATTATTATTAGGGTCTTTACCTTAAATATGTAAACTTTATATATATATAAAGTGCTTTTGGGAAACTGTTGTTGTAATTTTGCACTGGATAAAAAAATCTGAATTGGATTGTGTTGCGTTTGCAACACCGTTTCACTCCTTCCTGATTTCCTATTTCTTCTTGTTTGCCACACTTAAAAGTTTTAGATCATCAAACATATTCAAATATTGAAAAAAAATATAAGACTACAAAACACAAAATGCAGTTTCTAAATCAAGGTGTTTTTGATTAAGGGGATAAAAAGTGTGTGAAAAGTGATTGCCCGCTCCAACATTAGAACATAAATTAGCTGCGGTGTATCACATGTTTGGAGAGTTGAGTTGAGTTTCTCTTGCCACACCCAGGCATTACTACCACACCTGTTCTCAATGAAGAAATCACTTGAATAGGACCTGCCTGACAAGGTGGAGTAAAAAAGACCTCCAAAGAACGAAATCATCACCGTGATCCAAGGAAAGAAAATAATTGAGATCTCTGAGTCTGGAAAAGATTAGAAAGCCATTTCTAAAGCTGTGGGACTCCAGCAAACCACAGGAAGAGCCATTATCCACAAATGTTGAAAACATGGAACAGTGGTGAACTTTCCCAGGAAATGTTGTTACATAATAAAATGCACAATTAATGCATAGATTACATAGAATTCATTAGATGCCTCTTCAAGATAAATCCTATTAAAAGAAGAAGACTGTTTCCGACAGGAAAGTCTGAAAAGTCTCTGACAACAAAAAATGTGCCAACCTGTCATTGGTGAAAAGACTGTAATGCCAGTAGAGCCCACCCACTTCTAACCTGCTTCTTCTCTGGGGAATGTCAATTGATCTGAATGGTGTGGGGCTGTAAGTGTCAGACCCACTTGTAGTGTTTGTTCTGGTCCTCATGGCACAAAGAAGAAGAAACTGGCTCCTACAGCCCTGTCCTGCTCTCTTTATCTCCTGATATCTCCAGCACACTCTTGAGATGGTGGCCATAGGTGGCAAGGGTAACTTGCCACCTATGGCATCCCACGAGTAAAATTCAAAACTAGAAAAAAAAGAGTCCTGATGGATTAGGAGAGAGCAGTGGTCTTTCCTTGAGGACAGACATTTTCAGGGTAACTTGCCACGTTCAGTGTGACTCTAAACTGAAGATGCCTGTGGTTTAATTGACACATTCTTTTCCTGTTTTGTGTGTATGGCTCATTGACTACTATTTGGAACAGAGCGCTTAATAATATTGTTAGAAGATGATGCTGTGTTGTGTTTGCTTACAGAGTTAAATGTACACACAGGAAGGAAGTGTGCTCTAACTGTTTGAGAGTTGTCAGCATCAGAGATGGGCAGTAACGCGTTACTTGTAACGCGTTACTGTAATCCGATTACTTTTTTCAAGTAAAGAGTAAAGTGAGGGATTACTATTGCAAAAATGGTAATTCGATTACCGTTACTTTACCGTAGGAACGCTGCGTTACTGCGTTACTAAAACCGTGATTTTTTTGCGAGAATGTCTCATGACAGTGACGTAAGCAAGTGTGACGTTTGTGACAACAGCTGTGTGCAGATCAACAGCGGATAATATATCGAGTGCGGGAGAGAATATGAGCATGCAACGTTTGAAGAGTGGAAGTACTGACCTTATTTTGATATTGATTCCATAAAAAGTGACAAAAACATTTGCGTCCGTTATGCGTGGGAAGAAAACTTCTTTTTACAGCGCAAAAAACCCCCCCTAAACTTCCAAGCAAGCACCGAGTGCGCTACAACGTAATGGGAAATTCACTGAGCACTGCGGCACACCTGCACCAGGGTAAACCTCCGCCTACCCTACTCCTGCTTTACAGGTGAAAATAGAGCAACAGGACCACTAGTCTTTGACTTTATTTATTTTCTGCTGTGTTTTACTTGCATCTATTTGAAAGAGTGAGTGTAAACACACACTAAAAATATTTTATGTGCTGGAATGTGCAGAAAATAGGTTTAAATATTAAATAAATTTCTTCCAGTCAGAGAATGTTGCATAAAATTAAATTTTTGCTTGATGCATAAAGTTAAAAGATTAAAACTAATAAAACACGTTTTAAAAAAGGGACTTTTCCATTTGATTACATTTTGTATGATGGATTATGTAGAAAAAGTAGAACTGGGCTCAAAGATCTATCCTTTATCACCTATTCAGGTTGTAAATGGTGTTTTTAAAAAGTAACTAAGTAACTAAGTTACTTTTGAAAATAAGTAATCAGTAAAGTAACGGGATTACTTTTTTGGGGAAGTAATCAGTCATTAGTTACTGATTACTTTTTTCAAGTAACTTGACCAACACTGGTCATCATTCAGTAATAAAAATCTGTGTCACTTTAAGTAATGAAAATGTGGAGCAGTGTTGAGGTGGTCTTACGGCACCAGTAGAGGTTTTTAAATAATTTTTCAAGGCAAATATAAAAAATGTAAATGTAGTAATTTTGTGTTGGTATGATGATATTATTAAACTAAGTTAAAGAAATTCTTTACTAAACGTGACTCGTTGGTGTTCTTATCTTTAAACACACATGGATGTTTGTGGAAACATACTAGTATGTACTTCATGCAATCTGTTATTGGATATTTTTAAAAAGAAAACTTTATGTCAGGAACACATTTTAATAGTAAAGATAAATATACAATAGAATATATGAAAATACTGTACTTTTTATTTAATTATATCAACTGTGACAAATATGTTTTTTATGTTTAATATAAAGAGATATTTCATACTTGATATAATTAAAAATGAAATGTAGATCGTTGTAGTTACTAGTTTACCAACAGGATTTTGACTTTTTTAAGTGTTTTTTTTTTACATTAAATTAGATAATAAAACACTATAACACTGTTTTTCTGATTAACTGTATTACAGCAGTGTTTGACCACATCATCAGGTAATTTCATTGTTGTTATACATGTAAATATATTTTATGTAACATAAAAAAATACCACGTTTCATGTATATACTGTCTCACAAATACGTTTTTTTATATAGATCATTCAAAATTTCTTTATATTTATGCGATAAAAATAATTCTGTTATTTTACAGTATTAATCTATTTTTTACAGTGTAGTGCTACAGTGATAGATGGTCTAAATTAGTTAGTTAATTATTTAGTTTTAAATAATGAGGTCAGATATATACAAATAATCCCTATGAATCAAAGGTCAGGCTTGTTTAAATCAGGTTTCACTACTCCTTGTTGTCAAAGAGGGGATATTCCCAATACGGCACAGCGCTACCTGGGAGAGTAAAAATATGCTGAAAATAAAAGAAAAGGTATCTTTCACTGAGTAACACAATCCTGAATATGATGCATGGACACTGAAATGTATATCCTAAAAGGATTTTATTCCAAAGTACCCACTGCCATTAATTACTAGTTACTTCATGACAACAGCTCTGTCTCCAGGAGAAAAAATGACAAAGAAACATTTAACTTGCCTGCATGTTTCATCCTTTCATGAGCAAATTCGGGGAAAACACTTCCAGTTGATAGCACGCTGCTTGTGAACCTGAAACCAATCACTTGTTGTTTCTGAAACCTTGACATGGCTTTGTACCTTCAGGTACTGTCAAACACCTGTCGAAAACATGACCACTCACTCTCTTTATGAAACCCCGGAGCACACAGTGGGGACAATGTAATGCACAGCAGAGTCAGGTTTCCTCTGAGAATGGAGCAAACCACTGGCTTACTGAAGAGGAAATAGATTTGCCACAGTGCCACAGGGGGGAGAATGCTCTCCCACCTAGAGAGAGCCTGCAGCATTATTAGGATGTGCAGTCCTGCACAGTCGTGCGATTAAAGATGGATTTCCCTTTCTCAGTGTGGAACAAGGGCTTGATGACCCCTATGAGCTCCAAACCCAGCACAGACCAACCGCAGCAGCTATCCAACTGTGTCTCCCTGCAATGCACCATCTTTAAAATGTCAAAGTGACTGCACATGTGACTAACTGAAATTCAACTGAAATATTAAGTAGACTTTGATACTTTGTGACCTTTACAAGACATAATGTGGATTGCACAACACTGGCCACTACATTCTTCATTTCCGGTTAATACTTGTACAGCTGCTGTTATTGTGTATATATTTATTTATATTTATATTTCTTCATACATTCTTATATAGTTCTATATTGTGTATTTTGTTGTACAGTTATTTTATTTTCAACTTTAATTTATATATTTTATCTTATTCTT
>NW_005188396.1:0-1740 GCF_000239375.1 Pundamilia nyererei
ACGTTCATGAGACATTCTCGCAAAAAAATCACGGTTTTAGTAACGCAGCGTTCCTACGGGAAAGTAACAGTAATCTAATTACCGTTTTTGCAATAGTAATCCCTTACTTTACTCGTTACTTGAAAAAAGTAATCGGATTACAGTAACGCGTTACAAGTAACACGTTACTGACCATCTCTGCTCATAACATCTCTGACTGGAGCACGTGGCGCTCACACGGATCATTTTGTTAAAGAAGCCACGTACATTTTTTTGCCTTCATACTGTGAATGCTTTCAGAGGCTGTTGAAGTGCACAGGCATGGCTCCAGTTTCACTGTTTCTTCCCTCAGATCTTCATGAGGATTTTACAAGATATCTACATGAAATCTTTGGGAGTGAGAAACATTGTTAAAGTTTTTACATCGTCCAGACATGATTCCCTCTGCCTCTGAATTTTTTAATTGTTAACGGGAGGATTTGGTGGAGAGACTGTATAACAAAGAAATCAGCGGATTCTGAGGTGGTCAGGTTGGACTGATTTTAGATGGAGTGACCAGGGATGGAACATAGATCTGAGTAATCCAGTTTTCATCCATGTTTGGCCTTAGCAGCAGCAGCAGCAGCAGCAGCGGGATGATGTGTGAGCATACCAAACCCTCTAAGGAAGACAAATTATTTTTATCTTGTGAACGCAGGATAATTATGGATGGGAATGCATTCTAATCTTCTGCATGAAGATAAAAATATAGAGAATATTTTGGTACTTCAGAAGCTCAGCAGCAGATTTTTCATCAAAATCAGGAATTGAGGCCTGTAGCTACATGTTTCACAAACAGCTGTCACCCCAAATCCTTTTATACTCCAAAGTTAAATTTGGAACTCTTTGTTCATTTTGGCGACTGTGACAGCTTACAGGAAGTTACAGGAAGTGAAGCACCGCCATGACACGGAGCTTCACCCACTCTGTTATTTCTTTGTGAGATTTCTAACTTATAATGTGGGTATTCTTTGCTAAAGGATTTTTAAAAATCAAACATCACTCAGCACATTTAAAGGAGTCATGTTCATCTCCCCTCTGCTATTCGTTCCCCTTCTTATTCAGCATATGGAGATATGACAGATACGGCACAAACTATGTGTGTTTAACAGCCGAGCATCCTGGCCTCATTAAACACACCAAACATGTTTTATTACATTACTGAACGACACAGTATTTGCCATATCAAGAAAAAATGATGGACTCACCTTTCAAAACCTACACAAATCTAAATATGCAAAATAAGTCTGTCTGTAGAAGGAAACCTGACAGAGCACACGCTCAGCCAACTTTTCTCAAATTTGGAGCAAGTGCAACCAAAATAGGAAGCTTACGTGGAGACGGTGTAAGAGGTCAGAACATCAGGACAGAAACTCCAATCAGTATAGCTTAGAATACAAAATGTAGTAGAAACAGAGGAAACACAGACGGGACAGAGCAGGAGCCGGTGTTTGAGACACAACTGTCTGAAAGTGGATGACTCAAACACAGAAAAGACAAAAACAAACCAGCACGACGCTAAAGACGAGCAATCGACCGCATGACGCTGGAATTTTTCTCTGACGTCTTTCCAAACAAACAAAGATGACTGAAGATGACTTCCGGTAATGGCGGCAAAGTGAGGAGACCCGTGCTTCGCGAGCTCAGTTGTCTTTTTCGTTAAATACTCTCTGTAAATCCAAAATAGAACTTACGTTTTGACATAGTTCGTTTGGGAACATA
>NW_005188396.1:36269-45427 GCF_000239375.1 Pundamilia nyererei
CTCATGTGTCAAAACTACATTTCTTTCTAATCTGAATAGTCAGTGCCCCCAAAATGCATCATCCCTATGGCATTGTGTGAGTACTGCCATACAAAATGTTTAGATGTTTTGTCACTATGGCAGAGGACCAAAAATATACAACAGAAAAGAGTAGCCTCCAAGGTTTGACATCACAGATTGCACTCACACTACCAAGGAAATGACAACCATTTTTTATTCACACACAAAGAAAGTTTCATACATATGTAAAAAGAAAATGTACATTACAGTAGTAAATTGTATGAACACAAAATCAAAAAACAAGGACTTATTCAGTGGTCGCTGTACTCATTCTCCCGCTCTTGTCCACTGTCTTCACCCTCCTGATTATTTACACGCTGTTGTCCGTCTGGCCACAGATTCTCGTCCACATCACAGCGGATACTTTCTCTTGCTATGCAACGAGGGAAGAAACGGCGTGCATGCCGCAACCATCCCCTGCATTGATGGTTGCGGCATGCACGCCCCTGGGACGGCTGATCCTGAGCATGATGCTCTCCACCTCCAAGCAGAAAAAAAAACTCCTCTATCGGATTGAGGAAAGGAGAGTAAGGTGGTAGGAACCCCATGACCATCCTTAGATGCGTTGCAAACCAGCCCCTAATGAGTGGGCTATGGTGGAAATTGACATTGTCCCACACAATTACATAAATGGGTAGGTGAGGTCCTATGAGACCTCTCTCATTTTCAGGGATAAAATCGGTATAAAGGCGATCCAAGAAGATGAGGAGCTTGTATGTGTTGTATGGGCCAAGACTGGGGATGTGAGTGGCCACACCATTTTCAGAAATGGCAGCACACATAGTTATATTGCCCCCTCGTTGACCTGGGACATCCACTGTGGCCCAGTGGCCAATAATATTACGGTCTTCGGCCCTTGGCCAGGTTGAAGCCAGCTTCATCCACGAACACCAGGATGTGAGGGGTCTCATGTCCTTCCAATGCCATTATTCTCTAAAATAGAGTAAAGAACATAAAATCAGTCATACAGAAGAGTCATATACTACAGTTAGACAATTACATGTTCTCCCCCACAGGTTCAATATACTACAGGCCAGTGATAGGCCTATGAGGAAGTACTGCAGGGGTATTTGATAGAAAGGGGAGTGGGAAATACTGATGACTTACTGAGATGTTACAGTAAAACCTACAGTATTAGATAGATTTGATAAGGATTATAATGAGAATTGTATCATACAGTAAACTGCAGTTTTCTGTTGAAATTGTTGAAGTCAGATGAAGCAAATACTGATTCTGAAAGCAGGTAAAGGAGGTATTGAAACCAAATAAGTGAACTACTGCTTACTGTGATTACAGGTAAGGTTATAATGAGAGACAACCAGTAACTGACTTACATTTGCATACTGGTAGCGCAGCTCCTTCACTCTGTCAGAGTTCCTCTCAAATGGTACCCTGTAGATTTGTTTCATTGTCATCTGATGCTTCTTCAAAACCTGTGATGTCAAACCCGGAGATGCTTATTGTGTTTATATTCTGGAATATATGATTGTCCTGAAGGATGGCATCACGGATCTGTCTCAATGTGATGGCATTATTTGCCATCACCATGTTACAAATCTCTCTTTCCTGTTGTTCATTGAGCAGTTTTCCTCTGCCACCCACGCGAGGTTGTCGTGGAATACAGTAAGTTACCAGTGTAATTGTATTATTGTTTTACTCACAGTAACTTCACTGCGAAAGGTGTGGATGATGGAGGAGACTGTAGATCGAGGCACATTAGGCTGCACTCGACAACCTGCCTCTGCCATTGTGAGGCCATGGTTTATGACATGGTCTATAATTGTGGCCCGAATTTCATTCGGGACAGCACAGTGTCTTCGCGCACCTCGGCCTCTTCCCCCTATTCCTCCACCACGCATTCTCAGTCCTCCTCCTCTTCTTCTTCTTCCTCCTCCTCCTCCTCCTCTTCTTCTTCCTCTTCCTCCTCTTCCTTGAGAAAGAACTTCCCCTTGTCCATTTGCTTGGCCTTGTCTATCCATGTTCAGAGATCGGACTAGCTCTGGTCAAGCTCTATATATCTGTGTTTGGCAGCACACAATCATGGAACACACCTGTGTGTGACACTCCCCCTTCGTTAGTCTAGTTTCACCTGACTGTCAATGACTGTCATCAATTTATCAAATATTCAAAGAAATTCATATATGGTATTCATGGTATTATGTTCTTGACCAATTTTGACAATTGAACAGACAGTTGTGCATGCGAGTACAATGAAATCATGCTGACATGTTTTGGAGAGAATGATCATTAGACTGAGAATCAACTAATCAGTTTAGATCTACAAGATCTATTCATTTGGAAAATGTGCTAAATGTGGGCTAACTGTATAACTGTAGGCTACTTGTACTTAATCATTTGCAAAGATGCACTGAGATAATTGAGACATGTACTAAGGCATTTGCCATTTGATAAAATGAATGAGAAATGCCATTCTGTTGTGAACATTTGCCAAGAGATTTGGGGGTTTGTCCATGTTATTTTGAGAATGTAATTTCTGTTTCAAGAAATGAGCCAAACCAATGGAGAAAAACTGTAATAAAATAATTCAGCACATGTTGTGAGTTGTTTGGGGTTAAAACACAGTGATGAAGTTTTTGTGTTGAGACCAAATCTGCAGAAACTAAAAGAAAAAAAAAATCAAACAGATGTTTTCAAGAAGTTTGGCCCAGAGTCATTCACATTACAGCAAAGCCATGAAATTAACTTGAAACTCTGTTACAGTTAATTCTTAATGTAGAGCAGTCCCTGTGCTGCGTTCAGTTTTCACTCCTCGTCAGGCTGCAGCTCAGATTACATTTTATTATTTAAAATGTATTTAAAATGTATTTAATTATTGTTCTGAATCGGTGAGATTAAGAGCGTCGATAGCTTAGCGTGACTGTTCTGAAATCATCTGCAAGCAAATCCTTGCTTAGAGCTGCTGTGTTGATCAGACAGAGCGTTTGCAGCTGCGCTTTCTGTGCTGAACAGAAACAAAACTGAACGCCTCTACAACCGACTTCCATCACTCAGCATTCGCTTGAGGATGTCAGCTCGAGTACTTTTGTTCCAGCTGCATAAATCAGGCCACGTATGGATTGCTACAGATGTGCTAGCTTTCTCGTGGCCCCTCTTTCTGAGCCCGAGTCTGCCGCAGGTTTCTTCCTGTCAAAAGGAAGTTTTTCCTTCCCACTGTTGCCAAGTACAAAATAAAACTGAATCAAATTCCAACATCCAAACAGAGGACTGATGAGATTAATGTGGCTAACGAACACTTGCGTGTGGCAGCAGTCAGCCAACAGTGCTCACAGGATCATCAGGGCCACAGTATTAATCTGTAATGCCATCCATATAAGTTCAGCTTTAGAGCAAAGACATCACACTTTAAATGTATTATTAATAAATGTAATTGTCTTTATTGAGTCAGAGCAGATGTGGATGTCAGGACAGAAGCAGCAGGTGGCAGGAAGCTTAACTAGCCTCTCTTCCTCTCTTACATTGTGTCTCGAGGCTCACCTGATCCTGGCTACCTCCCCCATCTCAGCTCGCCGCTGCCACCTCTCACCTGCCCAAGGATTCAGACGCTCGCTGAGCCGCCAGCACTCATGATTTATTCGATGTAATTTCCTGTAAACTGCTCCGACACTTTCTTGTCGGGCGTAATTCTGTGTGCTCGTGCTCTCGGTGAGGCAGAGGAGGCAGCTGCTGCTGGAAGCAGAGCCTGACTCTTGAAATAAATTGGTTTTATAAAAAATACCCGCTGTGTTTGTTTGTACCGTGGGAGGAGTTTTAAAGGGGACAGACCTCTGAGACTCTTTCTGTGGACCGGGGAGGTCACTGTTTGGATCCTGTGTGGTTCTTAAGGTGGCAGGAATGCTGGCTGGCTTCTTCCTCTACATCCAGATGTTGGCTCTGTTATTGCCACCCACTTGTAGAGATTTGCAATTTCATTTTGCAGAATAGGCACAAACAGATGCGGCTATCAGAACAGTTAGTTAGTTAAAGCCATTAGTTTAAACTGATCAATTTAAACTGTTCTCAGTTTTAACCTCAGTGTGGACATGAATGAGTTGTTCAGCACGTTTTGCTGAGCAACTGACTTTAGCTGTGCTGGTTTATCCTCCTGTGCTCTGCATCCTCGCTAACAGCCACTTCACTAATTGCTGAGTCCATTCAATGATCAAAGGCTGAGAAACTTTGGCGTCCACGTGCTTGCAGCACCAAGGATGCTCTGCTGATGCAAAGCTTAAAGGCAGCGAGCATCAGCCTCGATGTAGCTTCAAACAGCACTCTAAACATTGCTCCTCTCCACTTTCCACCAAAGCAAGTTCTTATTAATTCATTTCAGAGAAAGGAGGAGTTCGTTAACACCTCACTCTGAGTCCTTCTTGAGGTAATTAAAATGAATGTGTTTGTTCAGCTGCACTAGTGAAATATACAGTGCATGTCCAGTGGTGATGCATGTTGTGAATGTTAGAGAGCTAATTTCTTGACAGCATGTAAGACAGTGGCAAAATATATTGGAGTGCAGTTACTCGAGTACAGTACTGAAGTTACTGATGTTCTGATGCTTCTTGCCTTTATTCCACCATGTGCCCTTTATTTTTTCCTTTTACTCAAAGAAATGGCAAAATCATCATCTTATTTTGAACATTTTTTTCACTGCAAACCAGCTAGCGCTGGTCCTTCATGCCTCGTGCCCTTCAGGCCGGCTGCTCAGGTTCTCAGTCAGCTGCTGGATGATATTTGGCCTCATTACACCACAAATTCAGTGTAATTTTGTGGTAAAGATCATCAAATAACCAGACACTTTAAAATGTGTGTATTTTCTGACAGCAGCATTGGTATCTTGTGCTGGTTGATGAGTTTTTACTCCATCAGTCATAAGACATGCATTTTAGGGTGAATGGTGAGTTCAAGGTGGCTGGAATATTAGCCCAGTGACAGCTGGGATAGGCTTCGCCTGCCTGGTGACTCTGAGCAGTTCACAACATGAATGGATGGATGCTTAGTGAGGCAACAAAATAAAAATGTATCAAGACATTAAAGAATAGAAGAAACTCTAACTCTTTCCCCTTTACTGACAAGTTTTGACACCTCTTTAAATATCAATAAAGTCGTGTTTTGACGACCATCAGAATAGTTTGTGGGTTTTTCCACAGGCACAGACCACCGTTGCTAACTTCCAATGCACACTCAGACGTTTTGTTCTATGAGCAGGCCTGAAATATGACAGACACCTCTCAGGCACGAAAAGAGAAACAACGGTTAGTGTTAGCAGGCTTTCAAAGGGTAAAGAGTTAAACAACAGATGGACAGACAAACGGAAAACTTTTTCAAAGCTGTAGACGGCTGCACTGTTCTTATAATCTGCCCCTGAATATGATACAGTTTCCAAACACCGCTCTTTAAATATTCCATTGACAGAAAAATATCTTTTACTTACAGTCTGAACCCTGGTTTCTGTCTGGAGCCCAAGGCAGTGTCTCCTGTTTCATTTCAGCAAGGTGAACCGAGATCAAAAAGAGACAGACGCCTCCCTGTGTTCAATATGATGGTTGCTGGATCAACAAACAGGTGTATGCACGATTGATCAGATATGAGTTTTATTTGCTGCGTGACTTTTACAGCACGTGTCGCATGTGCTACTTCAAGGAAACATCACGTGGTAAATGAGGTGCAGAGAGATGCTGTTTGTGAAGCAGCACAGTCACATCTGTGCTTCTTCCTATACAGCGCATTAAAACCCTCAGGTGGAGTCCTGATGACTTCACAGAGGGCTCTTTGAGGGACGAAGCTCGCTCGTGGGGTCGTCTGCCGTTCGTCTCGGTCATTCAGTTACAAACACTGGGACATATGGACAAACACTGGGCAGTTCCCACTCTGCAGAGCTGATGGTCTGATTAGATTTTGGTCCCACCAGCTGCATATGTTTGCATTTCAATGTGGAAAAACCAATATCTCTGAAAGTATCAGAACATCTCAGCAGGTCCAGGAGGCAAAGATCACTACACACTGATAGAAATCTCTGAGCTGATTAGGACACATTTGTATTAATGAGCAGGCTGATTAGCATTGTGGACTGTGCTTCATTTATCATCTGAGTTGGAGAGTCTCAGAGTTTGTCTTTATCTGATAAAAATCACCAACTACACTGTTAGAAGTCCAGTGTCTTAAAACCTTGGGGACTTTTAAAAAGAAAAATGATGGCCGAGGGGCTCTACTCAGTGAAGTAGGCGGGCCTTAAACTGTGTTAGGTAGTTAAGGTCATTGGTTGGTTCCCAATCCATTATTGGATATTGATCACTGTTGATTAAAACCCCTTAGCAGTCGGACGTACCGCCCACGGGACATTGGATGGTTTAGGGGATTAATTGGACTGCTAAGGGGTTAATTGAGTTCTTCTTGTAGTTGTTATAATGGAGGCCAACCAAAGCATAAAGCAAACACGGATTCATTGACTGTCCTGTTTTCTTTTTTCAGCTTTCACAGCTCTAGGTGAGCGTAGAGAAAATAAAACTGTACTATAGATTTGAAGACTTTATCCGGTGACTTCATCGTTGCTCTAACATTGCGATATTTCTTTTGATTTCAAATGATTAATTATTGATCCTGGCAGTTCTTGACCTTTTCTTTTTCATCGTTATATATGTGGAAGCTGCCATCTTTGTAGTTTTCAGTCATCAGGATTTTGGTTTAAGACATATGGAGTAGCATCCCCATGTTCTGGCTTTCTCATTAAACAGTGCTGAGTAGGTTCTTCGTTCTTCGTCTTGGGAGCTGTTTGCTATCAAAGTGGTGTTCTCTGCATATCATAGGTTAATAATAATAATGGATTGGATTTATATAGCACTTTTCAAGGCACCCAAAGCGCTTTACAATGCCACTATTCATTCACTCTCACATTCACACACTGGTGGAGGCAAGCTACGGTTGTAGCCACAGCTGCCCTGGGGCAGACTGACAGAAGTGAGGCTGCCATATCGCGCCATCGGCCCCTCTGGCCAACGCCAGTAGGCGGTAGGGTAAAGTGTCTTGCCCAAGGACACAACGACCAGGACAGAGAGCCCGGGGATCGAACCGGCGACCTTCCGGTTACAGATACGCTTCCCAACCCCCTGAGCCAGGTTGTCAGTATTTTGTCCTCCAATCAAAAACCTTTCTTCATTATCCGTACTCAGTCCATACTCAGTCCTGACAGCAGCTTCTTGGTCTTTAGCACAATGTTGTATGAGGTTAATCAAATGGGTAGAAAAGCCCACGACCTTTAACCTGTTAGCAGTCGGACGTACCGCCCACGGTACATTGGATGGTTTAGGGGACTAATTGGACTGCTAAGGGGTTAATGTCCTCCAGAATTTTTGATGGTAAGGTGTGTCACATGATCAATAAATTTTAAAGTAATCATAGTTTCCTGAGGTCACAGACAGAAGGTTCACACATCCAGAGGGTCATACAGCCAGGCTTCTTTTGGAAACTGGAGGTGTCGCCCCCTGCTGGTCATTAGAAAGAATACAGGTTTAACTCTGCGCTTTAGACCAAGTACCTGTTTCTGAGGTGTTCTTCAGTTTTGCATTCATGCACAAGGATCCCAAATATTAGACAGCAGGCAGAAACACATCTGCAAGTCTGCTCCTTTGAGTACTTGTCTTTGTTTCATCATACCGCAGAGCAGCCACATTATTGGAGAGATAATTAAAAATATCTCCAACAGGACGTCCGACATCCTTTTCTCCTCACCTATTACCAAACAACACAGAGCCAGGTAACACAACAGGAGTGGCATTGCAAAGGGCAAACACAGTAATAAAGACAGAGCTTGTGTGGGAGTGTGAGGTTCCAGGTGCAGACATAAACGAGGAGACAGTACTGAACTTGAAACGAAAAGCGAGCCTTTATTTGGGCTGATTAACGTGGCAAACAACAGAAAGCACAGAGGCAAAACTAAACTAGAAGCTGAACTGGGAAAACTAAGATCTGACACTTAACTCAGACAGCAGGGAAAGCGAAGACAGGGTGACACTGATGCACATGACGGAGACTACTATGAACAGGACTCACATAAGTAACATGGACATGACCAGCACAGAGTCCTGAAACCTGGCATAACATGTGGGAAGTAGAACAGACGACGCAGCGACGAACAAAGGAAGACTGAGGACTTAAATACACACATGAGGTGATCAGGGGAAGTGGAGACACACGAGAACACAGCTGGCTAGAATGAAACATAATGACAATACAGGGGAGAGTAACACTAACTACAATGAACAAAGAACACCAGACTCTTCCAAAATAAAACAGGAAACACAGAGACATAGACCTGGCATGAACTTGACAACAAGAGCCATACAGACATGAAACATGACAAGTAGACGCACGGACCAGGGAAAGATGACAAAAGGGACTAAGAAACCAAGGACTAAACTGCAAACTAGAAAACAACTAGATGTGTTACACTACAACATGGGGATACAAAAATATGCATTAGAATAATAATAATAATAATAATAATAATAATAACAATAAACTTTATTTATAAAGCACACTTAAAAACCAAGGGTATGCCAAGGTGCTTAACAAGTAACATAGAGAATAGAAGGAAGATAATAGAAATAGGACCAAAGCAAGTACTAAGTATGCAAGCAGGTAGCTGTCACTGATACATAGGAAAGCAACAGGTACAGAGCAAACAAGAATTTAAATGAGCATAAAAGTGCATGATATAAAATAAAAGAATAAAAGAAATATTAACTAGAGGGAAAGGCAAGATTGAATAAGTGGGTTTTTAGTCGTGATTTGAACAGTGCAATGGAATCAGATGCGCGGAGGTCGAGAGGAAGGGTATTCCATAGTACCGGGGCAGCCAGAGCAAACGCACGGTCACCCCGGGACTTCAGTCGAGCTCTGGGTTGGGTCAGAAGTATTTGAGTGGCAGATCTAAGTGTTCTAGCAGGAATATGTGATTTGAGAAGTTCACTAAGATAACTTGGCGCTAATTTATTAATAGTTTTGAATTTAAGGAGTAATATTTTAAATTGAATATGGTACTTTATGGGCAGCCAATGCAAGCTAGCTAGAACAGGAGTAATAGGGCAAAATTTCCTGGTACCAGTCAA
>NW_005188397.1:0-4819 GCF_000239375.1 Pundamilia nyererei
CTGGACCAGGTGACCCTGAATCCTCCCTTAGTTATGCTGCAATAGATGTAGGCTGCCGGGGATTCCCATGATGCACTGGGTGTTTCTTCTTCACTCACTATGTGTTTATTGACCACTCTGCACTGAATCATTTGGCTCTCTTCCACGGTGTGTCTTTGTGTCGTCTTCCTCCTCTCACCCCCACCTTCCCTGAGCCTGGTTCAGCCGGAGGTTTCTTCCTGTTAAAAGGGAGTTTTTCCTTCCCACTGTTGCCAAAGTGCTGCTCATAGGGGGTCATATGATTGCTGGGTGTTACTCTGTGTTATTGTAGGCTACACCTTACAATACAAAGCATCTTGAGGTGACCGCTGTGATTTGAATTGAAATTGAGGTTGATGAAGAGCCGGGGTGCACCTGTTGCCTTGAGTCAGATTTATAAAGGTGTGCACAAACATGTTGTCTGATGTCTGTCTGCACCTGAACACCACAGGAAGAGGGAGGCAGGCTGTCACTGCCGGAGTCACTTCAGAGCTGAAGCTGTGTGAGGACGAAGAGAAGCTATTTAAAGCTTCACAGTCACCGTGAATAATAAGGAGCCTGATGAATTATTCACTTTGTACCCATGAATATATTTATATGTGAAAGCATGTGCACAGCTGCAGTGAGGTCTACGTGAGGTTATTATTCCATCTGCAGCGATCTAAATTTGGAGCTGCGCTTCCCGTTCGGGGACCTCCGGGCGTCTCCGTGAGCAAACAGCAGCAGAGTCTGAAAGCCTCCTGCTGATTGGATCAGAGAGAGCAGGCAGACCGATGCAGGCGGGAGTTCTGTGTGAGTGAGCTGCTGAGGATGGCGCCGGCTTCCTCACAGTGCTGTCGGTCAAACAGGGCTGGCTTTAAAAAATGTATTTTAATTTGAATAATGCAATATTGATTCATTAAATCCTGAACCGGCCTGGCTCTGCTGAAGGTTTCTTCCTGTTATAAGGGGTTTTTTCCTTCCCCCTGTCACCAAAGTGCTTGCTCACAGGGGCTGTTGCGGTTTCTCTGTATTATTGTAGGTGTTTGGGGCGACTACTGATATGAATGAAGCTGAATTGAACTGAAACCTAATTGGGCGATCACCTCGTCAAACAGGTGTGCTTTGCTTTAAATGCGACAGGAAGTGGAACTGATAACGTACCTGTGTGTTTCCAGGTGAGTTGTGGTTGGACAGAGGGAACCCTCGCACTGACAGGTGACACATCCATTAATCAAACTTTATTAATCAATTTTTTAAAAGTCAATAAATAAACCTTTTTTTTTCCAGCAATGCTTCACTGGCTCAGGACAGTGAGGCCCCGCCCAGCAGCCCAGGTGACATCAGAGAGCAGTCCTCCCTTGTGTCCAGTTGGAGGTCTCAGTTTTGTTTGCTGATGTAAGCTCTCCTGATTGGACAGTCGGTAATCGGAGAGGACCTGTCAGCGTCACTGAAGTCCTTAGAGCTTCAGTCAGCTAATGCTGCAGCGTTGCCGTGGCTCAGACCAAGAATCAGAGCTGAGCCATCACATTGTGCTGCTCACTCTGACAACAGAAAACCTAAAAAGAAATAAAAACACACAACCAGCCGTCTGTCTCCAGCCAGAATTCTTTGGACTGTTTTTCTGTGTAAAACATTTATTATTTAATTGTAATTAAATTATTAGTGATGAAACTATTGAAACAGTGATTTTTGACTCAGCAGGAAGCACACACACACACAGGGCTGTAGCTCCTCCCCCTCCTCCTCCTCGCTGCAGCCTGTCTGAGTCTCAGTGGTTCTCTTCATTGCTGCAGCTGAGGATCAGGATCAGAGGCGGTTCTCTGGGTTCTTCTGGGTTCTGCTGTGCTGGAGTGCAGGAAGAACATGAGGAGGAGAGGAGGAGAACAGAGGAGTCCGACCTGAGGCGGAGAAACAATCCATAGCTGCTGAGCAGGTAGAAACAAACCCTTTCACAATAAAAGCCTCAGTGAAGGTGCTTTGATGTGATTGTGAACTGAGCTTGGTCTGTTGCTTAGCTCTCTGATCAAACTCAACCTGATCACATCATCCTGAGGGGTGGGGCTAACCTGTTGAAGGATCATCTGACAGCAATGAGCCCAGAACAGCTGTTTGATGATGTCATCTTGTTATTTCCTGTTTTATTTCTAACACTGCAGAGAGGAGACACCCTTCTTTTTCTTTGAGCAGGTCAGCTTGAGCTGCAGGTAAAAGGTGGATGTGTGGCGAGAGTTAGAAGCTGGGACTAATTTGCATATTCAAAACGGAGGTGAAGTAAGAGGGGCTGGGTTTGATGGCGTAGAAGAAGAACTTTAACAGGAAGTTTGTGCTCTAGTTCACCATTGTCGCCCCTGGCGTGGCACACGGCGGTGCAGGTTGTTGGTGATTGTTCACCGCCATCGTCTGGACTGAGTGAGCAGCTCGAGCTGTACAGGACTGTCACCATAGTGTGTGTGCATAGGCGTCATCTCACTTCACTGTACTCTTTACAATACTAAGGACCTTCAGGCGACTGGTCAGTGCTGAAGGTCAGGTGCTCTGAATCACATGTTTATGGAGACTTGGTTTAGTTAACAGGTTGTATTCACTCACACATACACGTGCGCGCGCACACACACACACACACACACACACACACTCTCGTTCATTGTTCAACACACTGATTGGTGAAGGCTCTGCCTCTCTAGCATCAGACACAAACACTCTGGCCAAGGAGCTCAGCCAGTCAGACGTAGGAGGCGGAGTCTGAACCTCTGCAGTGACAGAGGTGAAGGTTGCCAAGGTAATATAATGAACACCCACAAACACACACACACACTGATCCTGGAGCCAAAATTAGTTGCAGACCTCTGAGCTGTAACCTGACCTGTGTGTGTGTGTTTTCCTATCTCAGGGGGACCAAAATCCAGGTCCCCACAAGTTAAAGGCATTTTTCACACTCAAAATGTGGTTTTAGTGTCAGGGTTACAATTGGGTTATGGTTGTGCGCCCCAGGGTGGCTGTGTAGCTTGCCGTCACCAGTGTGTGAATGGGTGGATGACTGAATGTGTAAAGCACCATACAGGCCATTTACCATTTTTATGGTTAGGTTTACGGTTAGGATAAGCAGCTAGGGAAAGCATTGTGTCAATGGAATATCCCCACTAGGATAGCAACATCTGATGTGTGTGTGTGACGGTGACAGTAGTGACGGGCAGCAGACGTCACACCGTGAACAACGAGGGGAAATGGGACACTCGTGGTGCTGAAACACATGTGAAGGACCAGAGACAGTTTTCATATGGTCATATTTACCATTAGACTGCATCCACTCAGAGAGCACATTCGCCTCCATCTACCTGTGAGCATCATCTGCTGACAGCAGCCCAGACAGATTTCAGCTGCTTCTCCATCAGAAGCCTGAAGGTTCATTCCACCAATCAGTTGAAAACATTCCCTATTGTCTGGGATTTATCATCTGCATTATTGATCGCTGATTGGTTCTTTTTAATGCACCAACACTTAAAGGCCTTGGGCTTCCTGCTGGAGCTATTTTTATCTTTAACAGGTGAACCTGAGTCAACTGACTCCCCAGTTACCATGGTAACCCCATCCCCTTCTCCTCAGCCTTTAGGGAGATTCTTATCTGTGACAGATAGGAAGTCTATTACACAATAAGAGCTGTTGGACTACAGGTTGGTAGACAAAGAGAGAAACAGACAGGTGATCTGCAATATCCAATCAAAGGTCAGCAAGTGAATCATCTTCTGTGACTTAGGAACAGATTAAACCTAAAGAAAACACCTGTACACCAAGTCTCTGTGTCTCCTCAAACTGAGGTTCAGTGACCCCCAGAAGCCTCGCATCACAATGCAGAGAAGGTCCACTGGTTATAAGATACAGAAGAAGAAGAATATCCCAAACGATAACATGAAGGAGAACATACTAGTGTGACCCCAGGAAAACATTTTAACTGTCAGACAACCCTGAGGGCACAGGTACACAAATGTACCTGCTATGAATGCTCAGCGTCCAATGAATACGCTGCTTAATGACTAAAAGAAAATGGTTATAAGAAGGTTTTTGCTAAGCTAACAGTTTCAGATTGCTTTTATAGCTTGTGCTAAGGTAAGCTAACAGTTTGTACCTGCTGCTAGTGTTTGTGCTAAGTTAACCCTACCTCCTAAAACTTACTAACTGAAAGCAGTTAGTAATTTTTAAGAATGTGATTGTGATTCTAAAACTTCATTTTCATTTTTCTTCTTCTGTACAGGATGGCAGGTAACTGGTCCATCCTGAGGTTGTCTTTACCCCCCACCAGTTCTACAGCCACTACCCTTCACAACACCTCCCAGTACCCTCCTCTACCAGACTGGGAGGCTCCCAGCTTCACCCGGGCTGCTCAGTTCCGAGTTGGAGCCACCTTTGTCCTCTTCTTGTTTGCTGCCTGCAGTAATCTTGCCCTATTGGTCAGTGTGTGGCGAGGGCAACGTTTGGCATCTCACCTGCGCCCATTAATGCTGAGCCTGGCATCAGCCGACCTGATGATGACATTTGTGGTGATGCCTCTGGATGCAGTGTGGAACATGACAGTGCAGTGGTATGGTGGTGATGCGCTCTGCAAGCTGCTCTGCTTCCTGAAACTGTTCGCCATGCACGCCTCTGCCTTCATCCTTGTTGTCATCAGCCTAGATCGCCAGCATGCGATTCTGCACCCACTAGATGCTCTGAGTGCGCACAGCAGGAACCGACGCATGTTGCTACTGGCTTGGACCCTCAGCATTCTGCTTGCATCACCACAGGTAAGTGTGAGCAGAGGTAACTGTGAGCAGAAGTAACTGTG
>NW_005188397.1:4958-5292 GCF_000239375.1 Pundamilia nyererei
GTAACTGTGGGCAGAGGTAACTGTCAGCAGAGGTAACTGTGAGCAGAAGTAACTGTGAGCAGAAGTAACTGTGGGCAGAAGTAACTGTGGGCAGAAGTAACTGTGGGCAGAAGTAACTGTGGGCAGAAGTAACTGTGGGCAGAAGTAACTGTGGGCAGAGGTAACTGTCAGCAGAGGTAACTTTGATCAGAGGTAACTAAGAGCAGAGGTAACTTTGATCAGAGGTAACTGAGAGCAGAGGTAACTGTGAGCAGAAGTAACTGTGAGCAGAGGTAACTGAGAGCAGAGGTAACTGAGAGCAGAGGTAACTGAAAGCAGAGGTAACTGAGAGCAG
>NW_005188397.1:40627-45333 GCF_000239375.1 Pundamilia nyererei
TTTTTTTTTTTAAAGAGGACAAGAGCGGCGAGGTCTATCGCGATAGCTTAATTTCTCTATCGAGTAAAAGTTATATCGCGATACATATCGTTATCGTTCTATCGCCCAGCTCTAATCCAAGTTTACTTTCGGCTTCCTGCTGGTTCCACCTTAAACTAACGAGTCCACCTTAACTGTGCCAGAGCCTGGAGAAGAAGGAGGAGCAGGAGACGTCAGAGGACGAGGAGGGAGAGACGAAGAAGAAGCAGGAGGAGGAGGAGGCAGAGGGAGAGGAGGAGTATGACGAAGAGGAGTTCGAGGAGGTGAGACCAGATCGATCAGTTTATTCAAACGCTCCTCTAACGAGGGTGTAACCAAATAATCCCAGATAATCTCTAAAGGTAGTTAATCTCATCATCAGTGATGTCACTGGGACGTCCTGTTCACACCTGCAGGATGTCTTCTGCTCTAAACTGGAATTAACTGGTTTAAAGTGCAGCCAGTCAGAAACCAATCTGGGTTTAATCTGTTAATAACGTGGGATTGATCTCGTGGATTTTCTGAGGATCTAATTGATGTTTTCTTGGTGCCGCAGGAGACGGATTACATCATGTCATACTTTGATAACGGCGAGGATTTTGGCGGCGACAGCGATGACAACATGGACGAGGCTATTTACTAAAGCACCAGCACACATGACTTCCAGTCACATGTTCCTGCGGTCTGACCGAAGTCGAGTCAGACCGACGACGATGATGATGATGATGATGATGAGACTTTTTCTGAATGTTTTTAAACTTTTGTACAAAATGTAATCAGTTTTATTTTCTGCTGCTGGACCAATAAAAACAGCACGTCTCACACACGCTCTGTAAGCATTTCAGGGAACGTTCCTCCTGGAACCAGCTGATCGTGACAGGAAGCAGCAGCTGGTCTGAGGAGGACCATCGTTACACTCGTGCCTGTGGTAAAACAAAAACTAGTAACACACAGCAACAACAACAGCATCTGGTAACATCTAGCACCCAGGCCTCACAGTCAGAGGACATGCACAGCTGTGGAGGAGCGTCATATCAAAATAGACGGAGGGACATCGTCATTAGGAAAGGAGAGACTGAGGTCAGATGAATGGCTGCTTTCACCATGAGGCACTCGCTGTGTTTCAGGGGAAGGATGCTCAAAATGCCATATTTGGAGGCAATGACGTCACAGCAACGCGACGAAGGCTGTCCGAATTCAAAGAGCGACAAATGCGTCCTACTTTTACCCAAATGTTAAGGATGGGTCCGATGTATCCTTCGTGTCCTACTATATCCCAGGATTCATTGCGGGTCATACAGGAGATTTGTTCCTGATAACGATGGTGGTCGAAGAGGAAAACACTTTCAAATGTAAGTATATAAAATCTGGTTGTACAAAAGTTAAATTGTTGTAGCGGCCGTGTTGTTAAGCTTTGGGCATCTGCAGAGACATCTTCCTTTTATTTAAATAACCGTAAACCAGCTTGTATTGTGGGTCCCGCGGTTTTTCATGTAATGCCACTTACATACAGCTAATTTAGCCCTGCGACAGACTGGCGACCTGTCCAGGGTGTACCCCGCCTTTCGCCCTATGACAGCTGGGATAGGCTCCAGCGCCCCCCGCGACCCTGAAAAGGATAAGCGGAAGCGAATGGATGGATGGATGGATACAGCTCATTTAGATTTTTTGAATTGGTGACATGTTGTGGGGAACAAAGACCAAACGGCTTAATTTATTAAAACGAGAAAACGATCACCTCTTCACTGGGGTGAAGAATTGGGCCGCTACGGCGTGGAGGTACAAGAATAAATCAATGTACACATCATATTCATATGAGTGCGGTCCTATTAACCCTCATGCTGCACAGCAGCGGTCCCCAACCTTTGTTGCGCCACAGACACGGAGCCTTTAAGGTGTCGCGGATGAATGCAACCACATAAAATGACCAAGACAAAAACTGGTATTTTGTAAATATAATAATAAACGTGAATGTACTGAGTAATTGTGTAACTTTATTAGCAGCGTCCTCCTGAAAATGTGCCAACATTGAGAGTAACGTCCTCCTCTCTGCCGCTTAATGCTCTCTGGTCACTATGGTAACGTGTAAATATTTCTTTCAAAGTAAGACGCACAACTACAACAAGGGAAAGACCCAGGGAAACTGAGTTAACGATACAAACCCTGAAAACCATAAATTTCACAGCGGAGCCTCAACTCCCGTGGCCCGGTACCACACCACTCACGGACCGCTGCTGACCTGTGATGTCCACACGGCGTTCCTCTGGTGTCTGAAAGTCACCCCCTTGCAGGCCAGAAGACATGAGATAACTTTAAAGAATACAAAGTACGTCTGTGTATTATCAAGAAGATGATTCTTAAGAACACAAGTTAATAAATGTGCAACTACTAAGAGTTGTTGTGGTGTTTTTATTTGCCTGCTGTCATCTTTGATTTCCTCTGCCTTTAGGATTGCGAGTATCCAGGCTCAGGAGAGGGGTCAGTGGGAAGCCCACTGCTGTGCTTGGCCCTGGTTTGCCCTCACGGATGAGGTGATAGGACAGATGCCTTCCACTAAGCCTCCTGTCCTAATGTCCTCTCTCCCCGAGGACACCCCAGGGCCAAGCACAGCAGTGGGTGACCAAAACGACAGCGATGACGAAGTGGCTCAGCCACCTACGACAGGGAGGAAGAGGAGAAGATGATGAGCTGCTAGACCTCATCAGAGAGGACATGAGGCAGCAAAGAGAGGAGAGGAGAGCAGGGAGAGGATGGACTGACTGTTTCACTTCTAGAAAGATCAGTTCCCAAATGAGTTACGTACTGAGAAATGTGTTTATTTGAATATATTTCTTATGTGTTGCATTGGTTTGAAGGTTTTATGGTATTAATAAATTGATTCAAACAAACAGTAATTGTCACTGAACTCAATTTGATTTATGAACATAACTTTGAACAATATTACTTGGATATTTATTTGATAGCAATAAATAAATAACAAAAACAATTAAACAAGAATATTTCAAATACACAGTAAAGATGAAAAAACAATATTTACAGTTGTTCACACAGGATTAAGCTGAGTGACCTGGTCCTGGACCGTTTCTTTTACAACTGTAATAGATTACAGGAAGTCTCTGGCAGTGTTGCTGAAGATCAGACGTGGATGGTGCTGCAACTGAGACCTGCGGTTTGTCTTTTCTGGTCAGCGAGTGGAGAATCACACAGGGTGGTCTGCAAAGAGCTTTAGGATCCTCCCACTGTCCACTGCATCGTCCATCCACAGGGTTTGCAGGGCTCACTCGTGGCTGCCACACCACTCAGATGTTTTCAGAAATATGCAAGCAGGAGATGGTGGGTGCTGTATTATTAGTATAATACTTGTAACTCTGTAGCAGACAACAGTTTGATAAAGTGCTGTGTAAAAACAAACAAAAGATTAGATTCTATACGTTTCAAAGATATTTAGTTTATATATGTTATATGACACAGTACATGTGTAAGAATGACCGATGTTGTGCCAAAAAATGATCGTCTGCCAAAAACTGATTTCCGGTTTTTGCCCTAAACTGATTGCTCGTATTTAACCTGCTATGAATAACTTGTTGTTTTATAATATGTGAAACATGTCAAATGTTTCCCTCATTAATGATATCAGGTCACTTTGAGCAACCAGCAACATTCCTGGAACAGGTAGGAGCTGCAACCAGTTTTTGGCAGTGACTTTTATCCTTTATTTATCCAGTTCACAAACAATCTTGTTGACATTAGAAATTTATTTTTTAAGAGTAATCTGGCCCAGAGGACAGCAGACAGCAAAACAAATATATCAATTGTACCTACATTAGAACCAGAGTTATAAAGATACTTGAACAACAGGTAATTATTGTATATATAAAACTCCTTTGTAAACCATGTTCACCGAAGTCTATTTACCAACATACATAAAGATATTACACATATTACACTTGGAAACATTGGAAATCAGTTTTGACAGGCGAACACTTTTTGGCACAACGCCGGTAATAATTCAATTATCGTGTAATTAGCTGAGTAATTCCTAAATGCGTGTAGATTAAAGGACATTATTTTACCTGGACATGATTGTCTCTGATGAGCCTAAGGTACAAAACGTGCGGGCGACGACGATAAGGTTTTTCTAGCTCCTCGAGAATTAAAATTGTCCAAACAACATTTCTGGGTCCATTTTAAAGTTTTCGTGCTGTGGCGCTAGCGACGGGAAAAACACGTAAGTAAGGGCGGAGTTGAAGACTAGGAGGCTGTCCACAGCCCATCTGTTATGTTGGATACTCATTGTTTGTTCCAATTTCATTGTACTACTGTACTATGTATGACTGTGCAATGACAATAAAGAGTTATCTTATCTTAATAAAGTTTCTATGGAGAAAAAAAGGGGGCTGCCCACAGCCGCTCACTTCCTGACTACCCGTCCGTCTAAGGACACTACCTTGTGACGTAGGTAGTTAGTGTCCTTATGAGCGTCCTTCCCCTGAATTCGGACACAGCAACTGCTAGCAGGTAAAGGTGGTTCAATCCCAGGCTGCCTCCTGGCTGCATAGCGAATATCCTTGGGCAAAATGCTAACCCATGTTTGCCTACTGGTGGTGGTCAGAGGGCCCGGTGGCGCCAGTGTCCGGCAGCTTCGCCTCTGTCAGTGCGCCCCAGGGTGGCTGTGGCTACAATGTAGC
>NW_005188398.1:0-3626 GCF_000239375.1 Pundamilia nyererei
GTTCGGAGCCGCGGACCTTCAGTAATAGTAATAAATCACAGCAATAGTACATTCATGTAGTTGTAAAAAGCATGATAATATGTTAAGTAATCCAAAGTATTCAGAATACGTTACTCTCATTGAGTAAGGTAACGGAATACGTTACAGAGTCTTGTTCTGTGGAGGTGGCTCTTCTGTGTTGTGCCATGCGCTTGTGAAGTGGCTGTTTGGTCTCTCTGATGTAGAGGTCTGGGCATTCTTCGCTGCACTGTACAGCATACACCACATTGTTAAGTCTGTGTTTTGGCGTTTTGTCTTTCGGGTGAACCAGTTTTTGTCTGAGCGTGTTGATGGGTCTGAAGTACACTGGGATGTCATGCTTGGAGAAAACTCTCCTGAGTTTTTCTGATACACCGGCTACATAGGGGATGACAATGTTGTTGCGTCTGTCTTTCTTATCCTCCCTCGCTGGTGTCTGATCATCAGGGGGTCCTTTGTCCCTCTGTGGGGGGACACTCCCACTAGGTTTATATCTGGGACTCTCCACCATTTGACCTTAGAACTGAAGAAGCTTCTCGGATGAGAGGTGAAACGTCTTCAAGTAACTTAAAGAAGTCCAGACGCTTTTCTTTGCAAGCTCCTTTGACTACGATGACCTGGATGACTGAGAACCTTCACAGACATGTTGACAATGTTGTTCTTTCTAATTCTTCCTATTCTTGGAAGCTGTATTTATTTGTGTTAAGATTATAGATAGTCAGTGAAACCAGAACAAAATGCATCTGGTTCCAACGGTTGTTGTCTTTTTTTCCCTAAATAGTTTGAAATTGTACATGTGATTCTATTGTTCCTTTACTTACATCTATTTACATCTATTTACCTTCATTACTTCCTCAAAGCTGAAGTGTTCAAATTAAGTCAGCATTCCAGGTACCTTTCACTCTCCTTGAGTCTCCCTTAATTTCTTTATATTTTGTTAGAAAAATGGGAAATGGGTGCAGTGACCATTTTGAATTTTGAATTTAATGGGGAGCCAGTGCAGTGTGAGGGGTGTGATGTGGATCTGGTAAGGAGCTTTGCAGTAGTATTTTGTACAAGCTGCAGATGATCCAGTGAGGTTTTACAACTGGAGACAGTGATTTTGAACCACTTCTCTTTACAGAAACTCTCTAAATCCTTTAGGTTTTCTGGCTGCTGCTTGGTAACTGGGAGATTCCTTCCAGAGATTTTCTAACGGACTGAGGTCTGCAGACTGGCTAGGCAACTCCATCACCTTAATATGCTCAATCTTTAGCCACTCTTTTGTTGCCTTTGGATCATTGTCACACTGGAAGACATCCACATTTGTTCACTTCCAAATAATAACACCAACAGTTGTCACATTCTCACCAAGCTTCTTGTTGATGGTCTTGTAGTCCATTCTAGCCTTGTGCAGGTCTACAACTTCAAATCAAACTTTCAATTTGTAATTTATTGATAGAGAGTAATCTGTGTGTCATAGCGGCATACAGCCAATCTGTGGGAGTCAGAATTCTGGCTAAAACAAATTCTTATTTTACACAAATTAATTTATACGTTTATTTGATGTGTGTTTTTCTGGATATCTGGTTGTTAGTCTGTCTCTCTCCAAAAAAATTAACCTACCATAAAAATGAGAAACCTTCATTGAGCAAACTTATTAGCAGTGGATCAAATAGTTATTTTCCCCACTGTAGCTGCTAAAAAGTAATGGATCTTGATTGGGTTTCTTTTAAAAGAGATTCAATAACATCCCTCGATTCTCTTCCGTTTATTCTTATCAGGGTCACAGGGGGACTGAGGCTTATCCCAGATGCAGGGCACACCCTGGACTGTCACAGGGTTAACATAGACAGACAGTCAACCATTCATACTCACATTCAGTCGATGGTGGAGTTGAAACCGACGTCCCCTGATACCCCAGCACAAACAATCTAACACCGAGCATGCAGTGGGAACATTTAACGGAAGATTGCAAACGATTTCACCGTTGAAGGAACTTGTTGGGATATGGATGTGGACGGATGGATGGCTAGTGGTTGCCAAGGCCACAGCTCCAAGTCCCCTGTCCCCACCACATTGCCATCTGAATCCAATTCACAGTCTGATGGATTGGGAGGTAAATTGACAGTGTCAGATTTCATATCACAGCGAGCTGCAGTGGAGCCAGGAGCAGAGCTATAGTCTAATAAAGAGAGAGACGGTGTGGCTAAAGGTGGCGGTGCTGGAGCATGGGTGTGTGCTCATGTGTACACCTGCATTGACACCTATGTAAAATAAAGCAAAAACAGCAGCCCCACAGCAGATGTGGTGCTGCTACTTCCCATGCAGCTGATCTGGTGCATGCTGCAGTTACACAACCTTTGTGTAGACTGGAAAGCAAACGCTGTCAGAGCCTTGCAGCGTGGGACTGGAAAGTGGTTACAGTGACTAAGCCTGGTGTGTCAATCCGAGACTGGATGAGCCTCTGGCTAACATAGCTCAGAATGGAGTGATGAAAGCAACATAAGTGCCATATGTCAACCAGCAAAAGAAGCCCAGGGACAACATGACTAACCCCAGTTCAGGATTAATGTGACAGCAAGACCGCCCCCCCCCCCCCATGTGTCTTGTGTGCATGCAAATAATTCTTAAAACACCAAACGAGGGCATCACGTGTGGAAAAAAATAAATGAATCCAAAAATGACATGTGCTTGAATGACAACATTTACTGGTTTCTATTGAATCTGCATTAGTGGTTTCTCTCTGCCCTCTAGTGGCAGAACGCACAACTGCAATAATATAACACTGCTTCTATGCTGGACTTCATAATGAGACTGAACAGAAAAAGGCAGCAGAAGCACTAATAGAAAATTATTGAAGTTATGCAACACTCTAAAATTAAAGCTATGCAACAGTCTTTTTGGTACACTCTGAATGAATCTTTCCCTTTCTGTCCCACTAATCTGTCCTTTTCTCAGGCATTGTCGTAGCTCCTCTGCTATCTGTGATCCACCGCACAGTAACAATCATGTACAAGTACATCATGTAGCTGTTTCTATATAATTATAAGAGCATTAAGGTTGTTCCCATGACAGTGTTGGAAGAATTAATCTTGTAGTATTGCCCTGGTGAGCACTTGCTTTCAATGTGTATGCAAGCTGGTAAATGGACTGGTTCTTACATAGCGCTTTTCTACTCAGAGCACTTTAGACAACTTCTCATTCATCAATTCACACAAGCACTTCTTCTTGTTTACTATTTTTACATGCTTCCTTCCAAGTAAAATAAACGCATTGGTAGTTGCTACTCTGTGTGTCTCACTTCATAAGGGAATTTTTTAAATAATCTCAGCACTGACATCCATGCACTGTGGTGATTTATCCCGATTTTACAATTCTTGAATTTGTCTGAAGGAGCCCTCAGTGAGGAGCTCAAAGTGGAAGATTCAATTAAATGCTGAAGAGATAAAAGAGGAAGGCATCTTATCACTGCAGAGAGTCCTGGCATGAAGACATGCAGGCACACACACACACACACACACACACACACACACACACACACACACACACACACACACACTAAAGCTAGTTTTCGACTACGAGCCCGACACAGATAAGCTACAGTGTGTTTTGTCTCAAAAAGCAGG
>NW_005188398.1:3646-7098 GCF_000239375.1 Pundamilia nyererei
ACACACACACACACACACACACACACACACACACACACACACACACACACACACACACACACACACACTGAGGGGACAAGACTGGCGTGAAAAAGATAAGCTACAGTGTGTTTTGTCTCAAAAAGCAGGCTGTATTGCGAAACCTAGAAGTAAAGGTTGTCTATGTGGTGTATGACATTTATGACAAGTGGAAGTGGTATTGTTAGGCCTCAAACTCTTACCCCTTCTCTTGCCCTCCTGGCCCAGATTTGGTCTAGTCTCTTGCGTGATGAACTCTTTCCCTCTGTTGCTCCACCCCAGCACTACTCTCTGAGCCTCAGCTCTCCTGGGGTCCTGCTGAGATCTTGATGGTATTTGGTTTATGCAAATACACACTCTACAGAGAATTCCAGTCGAGAAGCTAGAGGCCTAAAATTTCACTAAATGAAAGTCCTAAACACTTATCCATCTGTTATTGAGTCCTTTTATCAGTAATTTGGCTGCTGACTGCTTTCTGTTTATTGTGACATTGTCACGAAGAAAGCGGCCAGAATATTTCCAGCCACGCTACCGTGCTGGCTCAAGTGTCAACTGCTCTGTCAACCACCTGGAAATGAAATATCAAAACAGCAATAATAAAACACTGCAACAAATTTGCAGTGCAACTGCAACAAATTTGTGCACAAACACCCACTGTTTCCAGATGATGAAAATTAATGTCTTGTGATCGACTGACTTGTCCTATAGCTCCACCACCTGGTCAGAGTGTTCACTGCCATTTTTGCACACATTGTTCCCAGAGCAAGTTTATTTTTCCTTTTTCTTTCTTTTACACTTGTCATTACACTGAAGCCTGTTGCCTTTACAGCACTCAGATGATTACCAGGAACTTTTGTTCACATTCATGAAAGGTTGTAGGATTTGTTCAAGCATTTATTCATTAGACAATATGTCTAATTCCTCTGCTGCTTTCATGGTGCCACCTTTGTCTCTGTTTCCATTGTCCCCCAGTGTATATCTAGTTCCATCTCACCCTCAAACTTTGTTGGTTTGTCAGTCTCTCTTCCAGTTGTCTGCCTCCTGGTTTCCCCAGTTGTGCTCCAACCTTTAGGATTATATTATTTGCTTGAATGCATTTGGGTTTAAACATGCTCTCTCAACAGTGCCCTTGGTTATAGTTTCCAAAACCAGTAAGTTAATTACCCACTTGTCAGTGAAACATGTGTGTGTGTCAGTTCTTTCGCTTTCTCAGCAACGTTGCCTGGCCCTCATCAGGGCCGTACGGGCTTTGAGGTGTTGACCCAGATGTTTCCAATTTATTGCCATGTTAAAGAAACCAGTTTGAGATGATTTGACATTATCTTGCTTAGAAGACAGGTGTGGCCATAAAGGGAGTGACATGATCAGCAACAATTTTTAGGAATGCTGTGGGACTTAATGCTCAGTTGGTATAGCAAGAAAACATCCCCCACACCATTACACCACCACCATAACTCATACATAACTCATGTGTGTTTGAGCTTCAGGGCATAAAAATCAGGATATTCTGGTAGAGAGCAGAATTCATGGCTCCATCAGTTACAAAAAGTCATATATAACGGGACTAAAACCTTACAAAAAGTTCAACTTTTGTCTCATAAGTGCACAAAATATCTTCCTCAAACTCTCACTGGCCATTGAAGGAGGCAACACACAAATGTGAGATGAGCCTTTGTGTTCTTTTTTGGTGAGCGGTGGTTTTCTCCTTAGAACGTTACCATTTCTGCCCTCTGTCTTTCTTATTGCTGAATCACGAACTCTGACCTTAACCGAGGCATGCAGGTCTGCAGTTCTTTAGATGGTGTTCTGGGGTCTTTTGCAACCCTCCAGGATGAGTTGTTGATGTGCTTTGGTAGGCTGGCGACTCCCCGGAAGGTTGACCAATGTTCCAAGTTTTCTCCCACAAGCCTTGGAACTGGCTCTGTAACTCTTTTCAGACTGGTGTCACTGACTTTCTTTCTCAGCTGTTCTTGAGTTTCAGATCGTGACATCATGTGTTGCTTTTTGAGAACTTTTAACCTGCTTCACTTTGTCAGATGATTTCTTTATTCAGCAGCTCTGGCAGTAATCAGGCCTCAGTGTGGCTGGTAGAATTAAACTCAGCTTTCCAACAAATTTGGTTAATCACAGCAAATTCATGATTTAACAAGAGGGAGCTGTTATTTTTTCAGCACATATCATGCCTTTCTACATGTACAATCTGCCAGGCACTGACACACCATACCAGATGCTGGCTTTTGAACTGTGTGCTGATAATAAACCTTATGGTCCCTCTTTATGGAGTCATCAGTGTTTCCCATAAAAGAATTTGAAATGTCAGTTTGACTAATTACTTTACGTCACTTCATTTTAAATGAGCTTTGGCACAAAGGAGATGGTGGTGTTTCTGGATCATGTTCACGTATGGCTTCTTCTCTGCGCGGTAGAGCTTCAGCCTGTATTTGTGGGTGGTACAGTGAACTGTGTTCACTAGTGATGGGATTTCCGGCTCTTTTTAGAGAACCGGCTCTTTCGGCTTGGCTCACTAAAAGGCTCTTTTTAGTGAGCCAACGCTCGTTTTACACTCCAGTCATGTTACTGATCTGATGTTGTTTAACCTAACCTTCTTTTTAGCACTACCTACTTTTCCTGACTTTTGTTGCCCCGTCTCAACTATTTTTAAACCAGATGCTGCCATCAAAGTCAAAATGAGCTTTTATTTTTCTTAAAATGGCACACTGACTCAGCTTAAACATTTGATATGTCATATATGTTCTCTTGTTTGCAAATCATTGGATTCTGGTTTTATTTACGAACAGTGTTGGGAAGGTTACTTTTAAATTTTATTCCACTACAGATTACAGAATACATGCCCCAAAATGTATTTTGTAACATATTCCGTTATGTTACTCAATGAGAGTAACGTATTCTGAATACTTTGGATTACTTAATATGTTATCATGCTTTTTACAACTACATGAATGTACTATTGCTGTGTGATTTATTACTATTACTGAAGGTCCACGGCTCCAAACCGTAGTAAAGGGACCTCTGACTAATACGTCGGGTTCGTGTCGGGCTCGTAGCCGAAAAATAGCTTTACTTTGTTGTCGGGGTCAAGTTTGAGACAGAGAAAGGCGTTGAAAGGCTGCTGCAACGGAACTTATTGTTCCGGAGGAAAACAGGAACACGGTGTACAGTCGAGTCTTAATAGCTTACTTACAACTGGGCTGTCAGGCACTCTTCTTGGCTGCAGTGGTTATTGTGTGGATGCTTTAAGCATCCACACTATTGAGTTCCTTCTTGATGTTTCCGTACACTTTTCGCCGTGGATCTACTTCCACAATTTTTGTGCTATTTTCACCGTTCAAATTTTAAACTATTCTGCTATTTCTGCTAATGACGGCTATGTCTTTTGGTATTTTTCACTATTATACTTTTTAAAATATTAAGCT
>NW_005188398.1:42276-45464 GCF_000239375.1 Pundamilia nyererei
GGGCAGTTCCTTCAGCACACATTGACACACAGAAATTAACAATAGGTGCCTGCTGGTCCCTCTCTAGTCTAAACAACAGTGTTTCAGTAGCTTTCCACTAGAAGATGGTCCCCTGTTATCTACTTTCTCCCAGGCAAGCGTGAGCGAGAGTCTACAGCATTCTACCCCCCAAGGACACATAGTCTAATGCCTTTATTTCAGGGCCGTGTCCACTTAATACTACACAACATGGTTATATGCCATTTTAGTTAATATAAAGCATAGAATTGAGGCACTTCAAATAATTTAATCCCAACAATATATACAAAAAAACTTCAATTTTAAAGTGTTTATTTATCGGATAAAATAAGTTATTACTGTTCTGTCACCGTTATTATTGTCAGGGGTGTCCAAATCCACAAGCTAAGAAGTACAGAACAGAAACCAAAACACTAGTAGCCACGAACCAAGAAGAAAGCAGACAAATAAACAATAATGCAAAATCAAAACACTGGGCCACAGGCCCAGGACTGTAACAAATGCAGTCCAATACAGCATCAGCAGTAACTCTCTGATCACGCAGTGTGAATTGTGTTCTTGTAACGTATCAGTGATCCTGTATTCTTTCTTTTAAAATCATTAAAATTCCTCATTGTGTGGCAGTATACCCGATGAAAACAGTGCCTGTATTCTTAAAGCATCTGAAGACTGGGTTAGGTTAGATTTGTTAGTACTTCTGACTACTTATTTTGGCCTAAGAATAGAGTCATTTATTTTAATATTATAACAGCTCCTAGGGAAGCAATTTAATCAGTCAGCGGCTCCTTGGCATTGTGATGTTCTAGAAAAAATCCAACACTAAATTATTTTCCTGAAAATACCTGTTACATTAAATGATGATGTGTATTTGTGGAGAATGCTGTGCTGGTGGCTGTATGAATGTGGTGGACAGGCGAGGGACTACAAAGCACTACAGACCGAAGGAGTCGGTGGGAATGTGACCATGACATAGCAGGAAGCGTTTTAATCTCCAAAACATGTCTGTAATATTTGATATGCAGGATAAGCTCCAGCTATATCCTCAATCTTTAATGTTCACTATGCACTGCTTCAGTGGGAAACAGGTGCGCACAGTGTGGTGTTTTGTCAGCAGAGCAGCAGAGGCCCAACATGAGTTTGGTAACAAAGCCTTCAAAAGTCAAAGAATGCTGACAAAGGGACCAGACAAAGAACGATTCAGAAGACCCCTATGAGAAGACCACCAAGGGAACAGTTCACCCTGCCTGGGATAGGGTTACTGGGGCTCCGCCCCGGAGGCAGGCCCAGGGAAGGTGCCTGAGGGCGAGCGTCTGGTGACCAGGCCTTAGTCCATGGGGCCTGGCCAGGTACAGCCCGAAAAAGGGACATGGGCCCATCTTCCTGCAGGCCTGCCACCCAAAGGAGGCACCGTAGGGGTCGGGTGCATTGTGAGCAGAGCGCAGCCAGGAGTGGAGGCCCTGGCTGATTGAGCCTCAGCAACCAAGACTGGCAACTGGAACATGGAATGTCACCTCTGGTGTGGAAGGAGCCTGAGTTAGTGCGTGAGGTTGAGAGGTACCGGCTAGATATAGTTGGGCTTACCTCAGTGCACGCCTCTGGAGCCAGCCTCCTGGAAAGGGGCTGGACTCTGCTGGAGGTTGCTCTACCTGGGGACTCTGTTGTCCTACTGAGAGACTTTAATGCTAATTTGGGCAACAACAGTGAGACCTGCAGGGGTTTGATAGCGAGGAACGACTTCCCGGATCTGAACCTGAGTGGTGTTTTTTGTTGTTGGACTTCTGTGCAAACCGCAGTTTGGCCATAACCAACACAATGTTTGAACATAAGAATGTCCATAAGTGCACATGGCACCAGGACGCTCTGGGCCACAGGGCGATGATCAATTTTGTAGTCATATCACTAGACCTGCGGCGAAATATTCTGGACACTCAAGCCTAAACATATAGTGAGGGTGTGCGGGGAAAGCCTAGCAGAGATCCCAGTCCTTGAGGTCTTCAGCGCACACCTCTGGAGCTTCAACAGCATTCTGAGGGAGATGTGTGTTTTGGACTTGGAGAAGGCATTAAACTGTGTCCCTTGGAGTGTCCTGTGGAGGGTGCTCCGGGAGAATGGGGTGTTTGGCCCATTAGATCCTCATACAACCGTTGCAAGAGCTTGGTCCACATAGCCGGTAATAAGTGGATTTGTTCCTGGTGGGTGATGGGCTCCACTAGGGCTGCCCTTTGTCACCAATTCTGTTCATAATTTTTATGGACAGAATTTCTAGGCGTAGCCAAGTCGGGGAATGCTTTCACTTGGGTGGTCTCAGAATCTCATCTCTGCTTTTCGCGGATAATGTGGTTCTGTTGGCTTCATCAGGTGATGGCCTCCAGTCTGCACTGGAATAGTTTGCAGCCGAGTGTGAGGCCGTGGGAATGAGAATCAGCACCTCCAGACTCGAGGCTTTGGTCCTCTGCTGAAAAAGGGTGGAGTGCCCACTCCGGGTCAGGGATGAGTTCCTGCCCCGGTGGAGGAGTTTAAGTATCTCGGAGTCTTGTTCATGAATGACGGGAGAAGGGAGCGGGAGACTGACAGACGAATTGGTGCTGCAGTGATGCAGACGCTTAACCAGTCTGTTGTGGTAAAAAAGAGAGCTTAGCGTAAAAGCGAAGCTCTCAATTTTCCGGTGGATCTACGTCCCCGCCCTCACTTATGGTCACGAGCTGTGGGTGGTGAGCTAAAGAACGAGATTGCAGACACAAGCCGCAGAAATTAGCTTCCTCCGAAGGGTGGCTCGCCTCTCCTTTAGAGATAGGGTGAGAAGTTCAGCCATCCAGGAGGGGCTCAGAGTAGAGCCGCTGCTCCTCCACATCGAAAGGAGACAGCTGAGGTGGATTGGGCATCTGATAAGGATGCCTCCTGAGCGAGGTGTTCTTGGCATGTCCCACTGGGAGGAGGCCCCGGGGCAGGCCCAGGACACACTGGAGAGATATATGATCTGATGACTCATCGTCTATCGCCTCTGTCAGTGCGCCCCAGGGTGGCTGTGGCTACAATGTAGCTTGCCATCACCAGTGTGTGAATGTGTGTGTGAATGGGTGGGTGACTGGATATGTAAAGCGCTTTGGGGTCCTTAGGGACTAGTAAAGCGCTATATACAGTGGGGCAAAAAAGTATTTAGTCAGCCACCG
>NW_005188399.1:0-2275 GCF_000239375.1 Pundamilia nyererei
CACCCGTTTTCACACCTTGGCTCGTATTATTAGGTAGAGGATCAATAGGGGGTCCATGTCCATGGACCCCCTATTACAGACCCTATTACAGACCCTATTACAGACCCTATTACAGACTCTCCACATTTGCTCTTAGAACTGCAGCTTCTAGGGGAGTTAACCCCAATGTGATCTCTGGCTAGCTAACTTAATATGTAATTTTAAATAAAATCTATTATTTCCGACTCTCTGGTATCAATCTTAAAAGTTTTGTTGCAACTTTTGAGCGTGGTCATTACGGTGGCCCCTAGAGACAAAGCATGTACCAACACTTACAAATTCCAAAGCACTTACAAAATCCAAAACACTTACAAAATACAAAAGGGTACACTCCATGAGGTTTCTGGGCGTGCAGATCTCTGATGATCTCTCCTGGACTGCAAATACCATGGCGGTGGTAAAAAAGGCCCAGCAGCGTCTCCATTTTTTGCAAGTGCTCAGGAGGAACAACCTGGAGGAGAGGCTGCTGGTGACATTCTATAGAGCCACCATAGAGAGCATCCTAACAGATGGCATAACAACATGGTATGCAGGGTGCTCAGTTGCAGACAGGAAAGTACTGCAGAGGGTCATCAACACAGCCCAGAAGAGGCCATTGCAAACTCTCGGTACCTCAGCAGAGCTGGCAATATCATTAGGGACTATTCTCACCCCAGTAATCAACTGTTTGAACTATTACCGTCAGGCCGACGGTACAGGTCACATAAAACCAGGACAAACAGATTCAGGGATAGCTTCTTCCCCAGAGCTATCACCGTAGTAAATAAGCACAAAAACAATTGAATCTGCTTAACTATACCATACTTGCCACTGTCACTATATTATGCTGCTACTCATACTATCATTATATGAATGTTGCTATTCTGTATATATTGTACTTATTATTGTTTGAGTACTTCGGTTGTTTTATTGTACCTTTTATATTTTATATTTATATTTATTATTGCATTTTGCACCAAGGGAGTGGCACTCCAATTTCGTTGTACCTTGTACAATGACAATAAAGGCTATTCTATTCTAAAACACAGGCAAACTCCAAAACACATGCAAACTCCAAAACACAACACATGCTCCAGGATGCTAGGGGTAGTGTTGAGCTCGATTTGCAAAATAAACGGCAAGTTTGTTGCAAACACATGGGCTGTATCGCAATTCAGGGTCTTCAGCCTTAAAGTACGCAGCCTTAACGGTCCACAAGGGCCCCGTACTCAAAGACCGCTAAGGCCGGAAGTGTGAGGCTTGTAGGCTTCTGAAATGGGACGGTCTAGTCTCCGTCACGCTGCCCAGGTTGCCTAGCAACCATGATACTAACCGCTGGAAACATGTCATACAGCTTTGTTTGACAGAAATGAAGGAGAACATATTTTGTTCATTTGAGCTTTGTGTGATTTGATAAGTATCTGAGGCTGAGACCACAGGACTGTAAAATGATTTTTGGGCTTCATTTCTGTACTGAACAGTCATTTTAAGATTAGCTAGTAAATAACAATTAGCTAATGTTGTTCATGAGACTAAATTTATATCACTTTGGTAATGTAAATATAATATGGTCAGTATTATAGTCATTATATTAATCATTATTAGTTATTACAGCAGTGAACATAAACTCTGTGTCAAATACTGAGTTTCAGTACAGATTCAAGTTGCAGCTATTTATATGTCCTATCACCTTAAATCTTCACTCAAAGACAAGTATCTTTGACAGTGCATATATAGGTGTATTATGTATAAGAGACAAATGTTGTTCCTTCAGTATGTTGGCATTACTAAATTTGGCTCAATGCTTACATATATGTATAAAAAGAAAATGTACGCGGTGTGATAACTGTTTCTGATAAAATGAAGAGTAGACTGATATATTAAATATTTCTTTATTGGGTGAGAAAATCATACCATGTAATAACTGCTTTAAGTCATACAGAATAGATATCAGAGCCTTAGACAGACTGACTTCTGCTAAATGGGTCAAACTGGGCAGAAAGTATACAAACACATAACATCCTCATAGAATATGATGTAACACTATAGATCAACTTACCTCAAAATATATAAAGCATATAAACAATTACAGCAATATGATGCAACAAACAGCAGATCCACTAATCCAAAATACTCAAAGCTTCATAGAACTGAAACAAACATGGACATTTATTTTTAGGTCCATTCTGCGGGAAGAAGCTCCTCCTCAGTCTCTCTGTGTTGGTCTTCAGGGAGCGGAATCGCTTTCCTGACCTCA
>NW_005188399.1:4288-7437 GCF_000239375.1 Pundamilia nyererei
GCTCTTGCAACGGTTGTATAGGGATCGAATGGCCCGTAGCAATGGGCCAGACACCCCATATTCCCACAACACCTCCCACAGGACACCCCGAGGGACACGGTCGAATGCCTTCTCCAAGTTCACAAAACACATGTATATATTTGTGCGTGTGCTATATATTCATTCAGTATTACCAAATGCCTTCAGATTAATTAACTTGGCAAACAGGAGATGACTAGACAAACAGACATCTTAATTAATTGACAGATAACTGGGACAAGTAACTTGTAGAGATTGAGCTTTACAAAGTGAAGCAAAAGTGATAGATAATCACTCTTCAAATTCAGTCTTCATTTAAACTATATTTTTTTAAAGGCAACTTCAAAGAGAACACATGCAGCTTACAAAATAGCTCTCCTTTTACTGTTGAAATAATGGATCTCTACATAGATCCCACTGGATGTTCTGATAAATAATGTGGGTTCCCAATGACATTCCTAACCTTGGCTTTATTTAAGAGAATGAAAATGTTGATGTACCAAATTTTACTGATGCTTACAACATCCCTGGACTGAGCTGAGCATTTTCCCTTAAAAACAAAATGGCTTCAAGCTAAATACAAAGAACATTCAGGACCTCAAAACTCAGACCAGCAGCCACTATAAACACTATGACTTACCAAGAACATTGGAAATGAGTACATGTTTCTTTACATCAAATGAATACTACTGATTAAAATTTGAATGATTCAATGTTTTTTCTCAATGAACTACTTCCAAATCCACTACAAAATGATTTGTAACAGTATTAGTTACAGAACAAATGCTCTATTTTCTTTAAGAGTGCTGTGCATTAAAAGAAGCAAGACAGGTGAAATCCAAACCAACCCAGCAGGATACACAAAAGCAGAAGCAGAACCATCAATTACCCATCCCCACCCAACCCTTGACCTCCACAGTCCCACCGTACAGACCCGGCATTTAAAGGAGTCTCTGGCCCACCGCAGCCTGGAGTAGAAAGAGGCAGGCCCAGATAATCTACACAGGGAATATCCACAGGCGCAGAAAGCAGCCGGTGAGTTGTGACCAGTGGTGTGTCCAGCACGTAAATCCCCCCCAAATAGCTCCAGTTCCAGAGGCAAGGCAGAAGAAAGTAACTGGGAACAGGTGGAGCAATGGAGAAACTGGGGAGGGGGTGAAACCAAGTCCGCCAGACCCATGGCTGGGCCCCATACATGCAAACTAAGCACAATTTCCTAAATCAGCCAGCAACAGCATTCTATTCTGCTTGAGCAATAAAAGTGCTTTACAAAGACCATGTCCACACTAATACGTTTTCATTTGAAAACTCATCTTTTTCTCTATGTTTTGGCCTTCCGTCCACATTGAGACAGCGTTTTCGGTCAAGGAAAGCGGATACATTTGAAAACGCTGTTTACGAAAACGATGACACATTTTTGTGATGTGATGCAGTCATGTGACCAATTAAACTAAGACAGCAGAGTGCATTACACAGCAGTTGTTTTATTTGCTCTCAATTTTGACAGCCCTATTAAAGATTAATATCAGTTTGTACATGCTCCAGATAGCTTTCCTCAAACTCTGTAATTCTCTCTCGCTTTTGAAACTTTGTACTTTTGTGTTACTCGCAGCAACAACTCCACCTCATTGTTAGTCCATTTAAAAAACTTGGTGCTTTTCCTCAACATTTTTCTGTGACGTTTCAAAAAGCCAGAAAGTAAATAAACAGCAGATAGAATTGTCGAATTGTCTTGCATTTCACACATGCGCAGTACTGCAACATAAGCGTTTTCGGCCATTTCAATGTGGACGCACAACTCTCTAAAAACGACTGAAAACGATAGTGTGGACGCAGAGGGTTTTCAGACGAAAATGCTGTTTGCAAATTTATCCGGGCTAGTGTAGACGTAGCCAAACACAAGCCTCACCCACATGCATTCATACAACAAGTTTATCTCTAACATTCACACTGCATCAGGAATGCATCAGGAGCAATTTGAGGTTCAGTATCTAGCCCAAGGATATTTTTGCATTCAGACTGGAACAGCCAGGGATCAAGCTACCAATCTCCAAAAGCCACCCCACCCTGGCATATATTCATGTCTCAACAGTATGTCCTGGTTCCTTAACACATACATGGATGTTGTCTGTGTCTACGATGTTATGGTTATAGTAATGTTTCTCTTGCTTAGATCTAGCCTGGGAATCCTTACTGTAAGCACGCCCTGGCTGGGATTCAAACCAATGACTGTAGAAAACATGGACGATGAGACAGCGCCTCCTCCCATTGTGCAAAAATGAAGCCAAAATACCCCGCTTGTGGAGGCTGCTATCTTGCATTTTTGGAGCCAGAGTCTGTGCAGTAGTGACTTGACGTGGAGCGACTGTTTAACGCTCCCGCCCACACACAGGCTGGACGTGACCGCAAACACGCCCCCCTACTCTTTTTATGTAGCCTGGCTGCTCAAGTTTTTTGCTGGCTTACCTCGATTGACGACTCATTTCATTAAGGTAAATACAACCATGTCACTATTATTAAAAAAAAGACACACAGCTTATCATCTTATAGTTCTAATATCCCTCTTTTGTTAATTTGTTTGGTAGATTAGCTGCTAGCATACGCACTGTGTTGGAGGCTTGTTGCTAGCTAGTTAGCGATGCTACACATCTGTTACTCTTAATAGTCTGTATTATTGAAGGATTCAGCACTTCTTAGGTTGTTTTTTTTAATCCATTTTTAGAGAGCGATGAGATCATCTGCACACTCCACAGAGGCCCAGAGTTACTGTTAATATCAAAAATGTAATGCTGTCCTTTGAGATTTTAACATAAGACTGTGAGTGTAATGGATCTAAAACTGTTTAAATCTTCACAGCCCTCTACAGCCTGGTAACATGGAAACTTTAAAAGCAGCAGCATGAGGTTTCAGTAGTGTAGTGTAAACAGTTAAATCCTTCCAAAATCAAAAACCCTGCATTAACGGAGATGTTCGCGCGGCACGGAGCACCGCCTTTGCCTCCGCGAACACATCGGACTACAAACACGCACATTACCAACTCCGGAAGACGATCAAAGCAGCCAAACGTGAGTACAGGGACAGGGTGGAGCAACAGTTTGACAACCCTCGGAGTATGTGGCAGGGACTAAACA
>NW_005188399.1:32395-38974 GCF_000239375.1 Pundamilia nyererei
GGTCTTGGATGTTTCATTTGATCTTGGATGTAGTAAGCGACGTACGAAGCACAGGGCCTTGTTCTCTCTCTGTCCCTCCAGGTTGCCTCTGTGTACATCCTGTGTTGCATTGAAGGTTTGTGTCTGGTGTCAGCATTTTCAGTTTCCGTGTCTTTCCTGTCCTGTCACGTGTAATTATCCTCAGCTGTGTTCCCCATTTGCTTCCACTTTCCTCGTTACCTTCTGTGTATTTATGTCAGAGTCCCCCTCTGTTCCATGTCGCGTCGTCCCTCATAGCTGTGTGTGATTCTCCCTGTGTCTCCTTGTGCACATTATAATGAGTTTTTCCCAGTTTAGTTTTGTAATGTTTATACAATCTGTTTCCCAGCAATAAAGCTGTGTTTTTGAGTTTAAGTTCCGTTCCCGTGAGTTTGCGTTTGGGTCCATTCCTGCCTGCCACACAGCCGAAACATGACAGATTGTTTTTGAAGTTGTTTTAAATATGACAGGCTGGTATCATAAATTACATATCTGTCATGATCCTGGGCCATGTTGGCCCAGCATTCTTAGTTTTCATGTATTTTTGTATTTTGTTCTTTATTTAGGCCATGGTTCCTGGGTTGCTCTGTTAAGTTGTTTCTTATTTGATTTCCCCTTGTGACTTTTACCCCCTGTGTGCCCCTCTGTGTCTCTGTGAGCCCTTGTCTCCCCTCCTTGTGTTTTATTCCATGTTTCCCCAGCCCGCTATGCCTGTGCTCTCCTGTCTCTCTCTCTCTCCTCCTGTCTGCACCTCTGTGTACTTCCTGTTTTACTTTGACAGTCTCCTGTCAGTGTTGTGTTACTCCTGCCGTGTCTTGTTATGGTTATCTGTGTCAGCTGTGTTTCCCGTGTGCTCCCACTTCCCTCGTTAACCCTCTGTGTATTTATGTGCATGTCTCCCTCAGTTCGGTGTCGCGTCGTCAATGTCTCCTCCCCGAACCTGTGTGCTTTTCTGTGTTCCCTCGGTCCTCAGTTAGCGTTCCCAGTTTAGTTCAGTTCTTTGTGAAGCCTGCAACAAAGCAGTGATTTTGAGTTCAGCTTTTTGTCTCTGCCTCCACACAGCCAGTTCATGACAATATCAATAAAGGACCTAATCATTTTGATGTTGTTGATAAATGTTGTCCATTTTTAACGGTGCCCTAGCCTTAACTCTAATCTTTGCATGAAAAGTACATACTGGATTTGCCTAAAGTACTGTTCTAATCATATGCAAACCCATTGTATCACATTCAAAATTAATAAGTGTCCTTAAAAAGATATGCTTGGTGAAGATATATGCCAGATATATACTAGGAGACATTAGTGTTGGTATTTATTATGTAGGAAATTTTTGACCAAAAAGTGACTTTATATGAAAACATATACTGGCAGCCAAAGACAGAAGTATATCTTTTCTTTACCCTAGTCACAACACACAAAACACATTTTTGTAGCTCACAGTCTGCACTGGTGTGGGACATCTTGGTTCCATACAATGTTTTTGACAGTGACATGACAGCAGTCTTTTATGACTCCCTTATATTCCCCTACAGTGACAGCAAGGGAATGGAGAGAGCTGCCAAGAATCATGGAAAGGAATCCCTGTCAAGTGTTACCCTGAGGCTTTCCCTCCTTTATGTCAAGATAGATAACCACCAGAACCTCATGGAGAGCAGAGAGAGAGAAAGGAAGACAGAGACAGGGAGAGAGAGAGAGAGAGCGAGCGAACAGACCTGGACAAAAAAGGGCACACAACTGTGTTTCTAAGAAGCTGGGGTTATTTTTTTTCTGGATGAGATAGCAAGGGCAGCACGGTGGCACGGTGGTTAGCACTGTTGCCGCACAGCAAGAAGGTCCTGAGTTCAATTCCAACATCAGGCCGGGGTCTTTCTGTGTGGAGTTTGCATGTTCGCGTGGGTTCTCTCCGGGTACTCCGGCTTCCTCCCACCGTCCAAAGACATGCAGCTTGTGGGGATAGGTTAATTGATTAATCCAAATTGTCACTAGGTGTGAATGTGTGAGTGAATGTGAGTGTGAATGGTTGTCTGTCCCTGTGTGTTAGCCCTGCGACAGACTGGCGACCTGTCCAGGGTGTACCCTGCCTCTCGCCCTATGACAACTGGGATAGGCTCCAGCGACCCTGAAAAGGATAAGCGGAAGCGGATGGATGGATGGATGGAGATAGCAAGCATCACTTTTTCTTAGCAAAATAAAAAAAAATGTTTTTGCTTTTCCTAATTTTCAGTTTGCTTACATTTACACATTTGCATGTTCTGCCACAGTCAGCTTTTACATTTGATTTGACTGAAAAACTCCAATAATGGTAAGTAAAGTAAGTAAAAGTAAGCATTTTTTCATGGCACTATATTAATAATTTTTCATACTTGTCAGATTTACTTGTTTTATTTTGTCAAAAGTGTCATTTTAACTTTTACATTACATTTTATTCAGTTCAATTTTATTTATACAAAACCAAATCACAACAACAGTCGCCTCAAGGCGCTTTATATTGTGTGATAGACCCTACAATAAGTAGTAGAAGTTAAAAAAAATTATCCTGGAATGTCAGGTTGTGTGTTTGTGATTCATTGGTTAATGCAACCCAATACTACAGGTTGGTACACAGAGAGAGCCTGAACATACAGTTCTTTGTGTCCAATACCAAAATGTGATACCACCATAAATGTCTCTGTGTCATTGACATATAAGTTTTTAATCCATACCTTCTGATGTATTTTGCTAAATTTAGCTATCTAAAAATAGTAAACAAAGAGCCCCCCACAACACACACAAACACACACAAAAATAGATGAAACGGATTACATTGAACTGCACTCAAACAGTTGCTAACATTTGCATAGCCATTAGACATAAGAAATATCAGTTTCCGTCATATTACACTCAGTGCCAGAGAGCTACCTAAATATCACAGGAAACAGAACCTATCCTTTTTGTCTCTCTCCTCATTGCCAAACAGCAAACGGGTCAATAACCCATCATTATAGGGCTTCACACTTCGCTGCCTTCAAATTGACTGCCTGAAGGATTAAGGAGAAAGGCAACAATGGCAAGATGAGACAACATTGCTCATCTTCTCTACCTACCTAAAAACCCAGGGTACTAATACTGGAGCTTAGCTGAACAAAGTGGAGGCAGCATGACATCTCCTACAATTTCCAATGGAAAGTAGAGCAGTGCATGAAGTAGGTCAAAAGTCACATACTAGAGTCACAACAATATTGATATTTAATTGTCTTAAATGAAATGGTCTCCAATAAAATGTTGGCTAATAGTAATTCTTTGTACTTCTGTCTGGAATGGACGCCTCTACAATCTTTATCTTATCCTTTGCTCATTTGGCACTTGCTGGTTGACACTAACACATTTTTTTGTTGTCTTTCATATATAAGCAGTCTCTATAGGGAATAGAGTGCAATCTTCATAATACATGTTACATGGAGCAAGAGGTCATTCAGCACTTTAGAAAATACACGTTTATGTAGATCAGTACTATCTTATTTACTGTCTTTGTCTTTGTTAATAGCAGAAACAATTCTCAGATTTAAGAGAATCTATTATCTAAGCAAACCCCAAATGACTGACTTCCTGTTTACCTCTGAATAGAAATAAAACATTTGTAATTAGCTTTATGAAACAGAAATTTTGCCTAGGTTCTGCATATATATATATGCAGAACCTAGGCAAAATTTCTGCTTTTGATGAAGAAATGATTTTATTAATGTGATTAGGGGTTGTCATGGTGATTCTGATAATTAAAAATTAAATTTCATTATGCTTTTAATTATGATACGATTGCTGTGATATGATATTTTTGTGTGTGTGTTTTAATTAAGGTGAAACTTGTCCCATTTGCAAATTCTATTTATTCAAAAACTAATATTTACACACCTGCTGTAACATCTGCTTGTGGTAGCTTTGGTACAGAATCATACATATCTCCCTATAGAAAATAATATCAACTTGTCCTTTTCTTGAATGTGACTCCAAAAAACTCATGTGTGTTCATAATTTGAGAAATCGTGTTTGTCACTTTCTGGAGCTCTAAGTATATCTCACCATTAAAACCAGAGATGCCAGTCAAACCCATGATTTAAATTTAAAGCTTAAGTCCTTTTTGCAAGGAGGAGGGAAAGAAGCAAAAGCAAAACTCTATTTTTGGAGAAAACATGAAAAGACAAAAAATGAAAAGTAACATCAACCATGTTGTGTATCAATGTAGTGTTGATACTTCAGCATATCCCAAGGGAAGTCAGCAGTGGAGTCTGTTTTTGATTCGTCATTTTATTATCTCTTTGGGTCCTAGACAAGGTGCTGGCTGGCTGGCTGGGCTGCCTGGCGTTATAACTGGGGCTAATGGAATTCGAATGTTGGGGCCTCATCTCTCTGTTGTGATGGCTGGGTGACAGGCCCTGATGGATTGCTGGAGCTGAAGGCTCGCCTGACAGTCACGCTCGGTTGATGGATTGTGAAATGAGACAGACATACAAAAGCTGTGGGCAGCCCAGACCAAGAGTGACCCCCCACTCCTCAGCATGCACCCTGCACCATCTTCCTCAGTTAACCAGTATACTGTCTATGACAGAGAAACCAAAACACTTCCTCCCTGATTTGTTGCCTGGGTAACATGGGTGGTTTAGCAGGATGCCATGGACTCAGTGGGCAGAGCCTTGGGACCTGGCCAAGTTTTTTTGATGAGGGTCTGTGGGTATCTATCACGCTGACATTTCATGTGAATTCCCCTCTGAGAGGATCAAATTATCTACTCCACATCAGCACTCACATCAGGCAAATTTAAATGGTTAGGTATCACAGAACAAATTTGTACTAAGTCAAAAATGAGTAGTTTTTATGGTACCATTACAACAAGTTTTAATATTAACAAAATAATCAACAAATTGCAAAGTAATTATCAACTGGCTTCTGAAAAACAAAATAAACTTAACATATTTTGTCACTGAGTATGGTATAGGCCTAGAAAAAATTCTATATTATAGTTAATATGTAATTATACAGTAAAACCCCTAATTTCTGTACAATTAGGCTAAACCTCTGTACTTCAAGCAGTAGCATGCTGACAGTTAGGAAGCACCACATAGATAAGAACATGATTGGCTTTTTTTTAATTGACAACACAGCACTTCTATTATCATTGCTTATTAACAATTAATTAAATGCTACCAATAATTGATTTTCTTGCAGTCTTGATCCCCATTCAAATGATATTTATTTCTCATTTTTGGAGGGTAATGGTATTATTACCAGATCAACTAAGTGATATAAATAAGTATATAAATCATTTCCCTCACTGGTACCTGAAGTGACCTCCTGTTTTTTCAAAGAGTGTCTAGTGCTCCTGCAATTTAAATTCTGCCTCCAGCTGCAGCTTCTTCTTTTTTTTCCGGTTCATAGGAAGTGCTTCTTTTTAACGTATGATATTAAAGAAAATTTTAGATAGAAGAAATTTCAAATAGGACAAGTTAAACATATTAGTATCAACTTACTTTAAGTCAGTTGAAATCTATTTTCATCCTGGGGCCCTCTATATTGTATGGTAAAGTCAAAAACGATATCAGAGAGAACAAAAGCAATCTCATTACAAGAAGAGACTGGAACGGGGCTTAGAGAGTGACATCCATCTGACCCAACTTGTTGGGTTGAGGGAAAAATAGATGCCAGTGGCAAGAAATTCAAGCACAAAGTATTTAAACTACACTTACAGTTTGTTAATGTGCTATTGTAAATTCAGCTATAGGTATAGTTACAGGTGCTCTCAGAGAGTGTTATATCCCTGTTTTAATTTTCCTGTGGTTGTATGGACAAGCACTACTGAATAAATGTGATTGTAAGAAGAAACCAGAGAATGTCATGATTCTCACAGAAGTTCTAAAATGAATAATTAACCCCCACATCTAGTATCCAGTATCACGGCAAAGCTTTGGAGAGGCAAAGTGTGAAATGGACACATATACAGAAGTTGCAGTAAGAGCAGAGGGATGTTTTTATGTCAATCCAACACTACATTTAAACATCATGGGAGAATGTTTAAACAGACATTACTAACACAATTAGGTGTAAATACATGTTAGCCCTGAAATGTACTTCATACCTTCCTTGGCCATTAACGGCGTCTCTGCTTTAAATATATTAACTCTCCCTGCTGGAAGATTTTACTGGAAGAGACTTCTGTGTCCACTTCACACTTTGGAGAGGCAAAGCGTGAAACGGACATGGTGGACCCCGCTTCGCTGTAATATTGCGTTGCATGTTTGGTCATTTATGCCATTCTAATGACTGTTCACATGTTTTTCACATCTAGCATTAAAGTTTGGCCTATTCTCACCCTACAGACATAATATTCTTAGAGCATTGCTAATTTCTCTCATTTGCAAGCGCCTGAATGTGATAATGAACACATCCTCCAAGAAAAGCTGAGAAAAGAGTAATAACTAAAACATTAATAGAATGAATAAGAGAACTCAAACAGCCTAGTAGTATTAGTAGTATTTATTTATTGTCATTGTCAAGAACAATGAAATTGCGTTTGGGGCTTCCATACAACCC
>NW_005188399.1:40655-45297 GCF_000239375.1 Pundamilia nyererei
AATAAAGACACTGTCCGGGTGTGCTACCAGGCTGTTATTGATGCTGCTGCTCAATTGTGCTAACGCTAGCTTAGCATTAGCATCTGGTGGAATGTAAACAGCGCAGATGTAAACGGCAGAAAATTCCCGAGGGAGATAGAATGGACGGCACTTTAACACCTTTGACACATTTGAATTTGTTTATTCTCATCATAGAACGTCAGGGAAGATGTTTCAAACTTCACCTTGATTTTTGTTTTCTCACACTCTGTTTTGACAGTTATGATTCAGTGTCTTCTATGGTCCCTTTAAAACATTAAATTCAGTTCTCCTCATGTTTGTTCTGGAACATTTAGCAGTCATTCTGCATGAAAAGATCTTAACGATGTGAAAATGTTTAAATGAACAAATAAGTAGGGTATACCAGGGTTGGTTATCATACATGTTGGTTGTCAAACTTGTTCTACCACAGAGAGCACTGTGGTATTTGGTCACACATTTGAACTGACTTTTTCCAATTTGCAGTGGTCAGTATGTGGGAAATGCACAGACTATTCTTTCAGACTATTTTTTTCAAGTTGTTGTTTTTTATTAAAAGATCCCACAATATTAGTCTTTTTGTAAACAACCAAAAACACACTTACCAAAAAGCTTAAAGCAGTTGTTTGATTTGAATCAGTTTGGGTAACATGGTGTTCAAAAGGTCAGTTGGGGATAGTTGTCTCACTGGTTCTGAGTATGAGAAAGCTTTTTGCACTTGTGAACTGAGGGCATGTGAAGGGAGCAATATTTTTTCTTTGTTTCTTTGCTGGTAGAATGGTCCGTGTTGAGCCATACACCAATTGCTAGTCAAAGAAAGTATGGCTTTATTGTGTTGTTAGGTGTCTTGAGTGTTCCTTAATAAATATGCAGCTTTCATCTGATATAACACAGCTGTAGATCATGTTCACTGTCAGCCTGTCCTGAACACCATTCAAGTTAGATGAATAAATGAAGACAGGAAATAACTCCCCCTCTGAGGTGATGAAAATTTCATGAAATGTATAAAAAGGGAATACAAGAAGAGACCTGGACAATATGGCAATTTGGATGACAGTTCAATTATTGTAGTTGATGAGACGGCAACCTCACTCTTCATCTGCATGCTGGTGAGACGATATTAACAGTAATCGACATACCTCACATGTCATGTCCCAGCAAAAATACTCAGTGAAAGACAAGTCCTCCACATGCGCTGAACCAGATTCAGTTCTGCTTTCACCTGATCAATGCTGTGTGCAAATAAAGAAGGACAATTGAGGCATTGATGTCTGATGAGAACGGGGTCTGGGATGGGAGGGTGAGAGAATGATATTTTTATAAGAGGATTTGTCAGATTGAGTTTCTTAGTGTGAGAACAGGAGAAGCCACAAAGACACATGCCCTCTATCTGGACACTTTAATGAGGATCATCTTCACTCAAGCCGTCTAGAGACAAGGATGAGAACATGTAATACCCCAGAGGGTTAGCTGGAGTTTAAAAGCTCCAGTGATGAGTCATGGTCAAGCTAGAGGGCATACACATGCAGACACACTCACCTATCACAGCACGCTGTAGACAAGAAAAATAATCAGCCTTTGTTTTGTTTTTCTTTCACAGAACCTTTTACCCAAACCATAATGAATATTAATACAGGGCTTATAAAGTTTGGAAATATGAAAAATGTTTATGTGAACAAGAGTACCTATTCCTGCCCTAAATTTGTTTACATTAGATATATTTCTCATACTATTATGTTTGATTGATTTGATTTGATTGGTAATTTATTTCAACATGTGAACAATATACAGGTACATTTAGAAAAGAAAATAAGAAAAAAAATACTATACAAAATACATACAAAAAAACCTTCTGATTAATTTACATGTTGAAAGGGAGTGGGAAGAAGTAAACACTTATTTAATCCCACCCCTTTGCCATAAATTATCAGTTAATATCAGCTTCCTTTCTGATATAATTTGTAATAAAAATAGTGAACAGATTTCTGATATACTATATAGTATAATATCACATCATGAATTATTATTTTTTATTTATTTATTTTTTAAATAGAGACATTAACTTAATTTCAATATTTTCCTTTTCTTTATAGTTCGAGAAGATCATATTTTTATAACTCTTTTTGAACAGTTTTATGTTTGGACATTGCTTTATTTCCATATTCAGACTGTTCCATAGTTTCACTCCATGAGCAGAAACACAAAAGCCTTTTCTTGTAGTACGTACCTTCCCTGTTTTGAAGTTACAAAACCCCTTAAATTATAACTTCCTTCTTTCAAAAAAGAAGAAGGAAATCATCATGTTAAATCATCATCAAGTTGTACTTAGATTGGGCAATGTAAGAAAAATAGAGTTACCGTAATCTGCAAAACATAGTTTCCACCGATTTTTTTCTTTCTGTCTTCCCGTTATAACCTCAAGTACATGTTACAGTTTCTCTGGGAGCCTACACTAGCTACATCTGCTAGAAGGAACGTGCTAAGTTGCCAAGTTGATTTTGCGTATAGAGACATGGAACACAGTTAGACTTAAGTCTGATTTAACTGAAAACAATAATATGACCAACAATATTTCATTAAGTTACACTAAGACTGTACAATGATTTACTGTTAATTTTTTGTGCCTTTGAGGCATTGAGTGATATATATAACCAGTATTGGTCAAGTTACTTGAAAAAAGTAATCAGTAACTAATTACAGATTACTTCCCCCAAAAAGTAATCCCATTACTTTACTGATTACTTATTTTCAAAAGTAATTAATTAATTAGTTACTTAATTATTTAATTCATTTTTTAAAACACGATTTACAACCTGAAGAGGTGATAAAGCAATAGATCTTTCAGCCCAATTCTACTTTTTCTACATAATCCATCATACAAAATGTAATCAAATGGAAAAGTCTCTTTTTTTAACTTGTTTTATCAGTTTTAATCTTTTAACTTCATGCATCAAGCAAAAATTGAATTATATGCAACATTCTCTGACTTGAATAAATTAGTTTAACATTTAAACCTATTTTCTACACATTCCAGCACATAAAATAAAATATTTTTTGTGTTTACACTCACTCTTTCAAATAGATGCAAGTAAAACAAAGCAGAAAATAAATAAAGTCAAACACTGAGCGGTCCTGTTGCTTTATTTTCACCTGTAAAGCAGGACTGCGGTAGGCAGAGGTTTACCCTGGAGCAGGTGTGCCGCGGTCAGTTGAAGAATCCGCGAGTTTCTCTGTGAGTTTCCCATTACACTGTGGCGCACTCGGTGCTAGTTTAGTGGTTTTTTTTCGCTGTAAAAAGAAGTTTTCTTCCCACGCACAACGGACACTAATGTTTTTGTCACTTTTTATGGAATCAAACTCAAAGTAAGGTCAGTACTTCCACGCTTTAAACGCTGCACGCTCATACTCTCTCCCACAATCGATATGTGATCCATTGTTGGTCTGCACACAGCTGTTGTCACTAACGGCGCACTCGCTTACGTAACGTTTGTGAGACATTCTCGCAAAAAAATCACGGTTTTAGTAACGCAGTAACGCAGCGTTCCTACGGGAAAGTAACGGTAATCTAATTACCGTTTTTGCAATAGTAATCCCTTACTTTACTCGTTACTTGAAAAAAGTAATCAAATTACAGTAACGCGTTACTGCCCATCTCTGTATATAACAGATCAGTACAGTGCTGTACATGTTGTAGTGCTGTGAAAAAAATATTTGCTCCCTTCAGTCTTAGATATATGACCGTCTCATGATGAAGGTTGCTCATGCAGGGATGAAGATCTAGATGGAATTTCATTGATGTAGAGGTAAATTCTGAACAGCGTAGGAATCCAAAGAAAGCCTGCAGGAACACATTTGAGCATGTGTCCCAGGAAGTAGTCACTGTACTTGCATGAAGGGTATGATGGAAGGGGAATTGCTTTGGCCTTTGTTAATTATGTCTACTATAGCACGGTTGTGTGAGTGGATGAGGATAGATAGTTTTTACCTTTCATGGCCCCATAGTAAGGCTGCAAAGACCACTGGGTCAATTTCAAAAATAGCTGAAGAAGGCAGGAACCACTCCTGCATGTTTTGGCAAAACTCGGGATGCCATGCTGAAGAGAAGAAACAGTTTTATCCCCTTCAGGTGATGTTGAAGGGGATAAAACCAGGAAATTTCAAGAAGAGAGAGAATCCAATATAGGGCTTTGTGGAGTGGGTCAAACAGTTTGGGGCTGCTGTTGCAACCAAATGTTAGCCTGACTGTTAAATAATAGGAATCTTTTCACTTGACTCCAAACAAGTACCAGAAGTCAGGGTGAATTGGCAGGACTTGGAAAGAGAGAAATGGCATGGTCCACTGGGAATGAGGCCATTTATGCTCGGTATATAGCTACCATCAGGCATGGACAAATCTATGATAATGCTTTTTTTCCCCTCAGTGTTTTCTGGTTGTACTTTCTCCCACACTGAAAACACTGGAATGATAATATTATTTGAACATTACCTAATAAGACTGATTCAGGACAGACAATTAGTTATTGTAAACTTTTCTAGCAGTCCTTCACAAACAGGGAACAGTCTGTCTATTCTATCCATCTGTCAGCTGCTGCTGGCTCTTCCTCCTCCTCTTCCTCACACACTG
>NW_005188400.1:0-1264 GCF_000239375.1 Pundamilia nyererei
TGATTATGAACAATAGCAGGAAAATATTTCTCTAATCTCCACAGTCTCTATGTGCAGCTGGCTGTGAGACCAGTGCTCAGGGACCGTCTACAGTGTTGTTAGTCCAGGTCAGAAGATGACTTGTTGGAATGAAAAGGAGCTTGTAGTTTGTCTACTTTAATGATGTGACTGGAAAAAGGTGTTGGACTTAAAATATGTCCATTTCTTCCTAACTTTACTTTTAAAGGTGAAGCCATGTGGTTCCTGAAATGAAAAACACGACTTTTTCATGTTTTTTGTGATAAATTTAGGACTTTAATTTGAAAATGCAGAGATTTATCTTTTGTTGTGTTTGTTTAAAGATGCTTCTTGTTGGCTTCAGCTTTTTTGAGTTTCCACTTTCTAAACTTCTACATTCGGAACCTTCTTCAGCTCTGAACAGATGATGAAACACTGAATGATTCCAAGCACATACTTTGTCTGATAAACTTACATTTATTCTTCATACAGACTGGGGAGCTGTGGTTTGTCAAAGATCAGCTGTGATTATCTGGCAGCAGCGCTGAAGTCTAACCCCTCCCATCTGAGAGAGCTGGACCTTAGAAACAACAACTTGCAGGATTCAGGAGTGAAGCAGCTGTGTGGTTTTCTGGAGAGTCCAGGATGTAGACTTGAAATTGTGAGGTCAGTCACCATGTTTGTATGTAGTACACTTAACCTGTGTTTCCATATGCTAGGGACTTCCTGTTGTTCTAAGGAGGACTGGAAAATGTGTGAAAATCTCCCAGTCAGTTCACAGCACACTTCAATCATTTTCCTCCCATGTCTTATGCTGATTCAGTGTCACATTCATCTTTGGTCCTTGTTCTGCATCCCCACCATGGACTTCATTCCTTTCCAAGCCAGCCTTGAGTGTCCTTTATTCAGCTCATCCTCTGCTTTACTTTTAAATAATAATTTTGTGAATTTTAGTGATCCCTGTGGGGAAATATGTATGAAGCAGTGGGGAGCCACTAAGTAGGCACAGCGGGAGCAATGAGTACGGACGGTACCTTGCTCATGGGTACCTCAGGGTAGCCATTCAATGGATTCAAACAACCAACCTTCCGACAATGGAGCAATAACCTTGTCTACTGAGCTATCCCTGCCCCCCTTTTAGCTGCTTTATCTCTCTTTGAACAAGTTTATGTGCCTCAATCTTTTTCTTCTCTCCCTCATAACAAGACAGCTTCTTCTGCCTGAGAACATGTTGGAGTGATTTACTAATCCATGGCTGCTTATTGGG
>NW_005188400.1:2864-4330 GCF_000239375.1 Pundamilia nyererei
ATATACTTGTATACACCATACATATACATACACCTGAGTGTTTTATATGATGGAATCACTGAGCATTTAACCTACATGCTGAAATCACAAGACCCAAAGGTCAAATATGGAAGTCCTAGTACAATAATATTTGACCCAAAGGTCAAATATTATCTACAATTATATTAATAAAACTTTGTGCCATTTGCTTTGTGAACACATGTTGATCAATACTGTTTGAAACAATGTCTTAAGGCCAGCAGTGACTAGCCCAAACATGGGGTTAATTCAACTTGCCAATGCTAAAGTATGGGACCTCTTTTCTCTGCACTCATTTGTGCTTATCTATTTTGGCCCCACTGGGTATGCACCTGGGGTGATGTTTTCTCACCTCAACCACCAGTAGGTGAGAAAATTTCTTTCTTAGCATAGATAGCAGTTTACTTCAGGTAAGCGCACCTAACAAAATTGTCGAATTGATTAACTTGAATTGACACTGCAACCTTCCACGCCATTCAAGTCACCATGTGTCCACCCAACGCGTAGTTACGTTTGTCAGGAGGTGAACGTCAGGTCACGTGGAAGGTTACGGCGTAAGTTACTCAGATTACTCACAGAAGTCTAAATCAACCGTCAGTCTGAGTCGAGTCAGCCGAGGTTCAGAACAGTGGATCCTCACATCGCTCATTCAGAGACTTCCTCAGGTGTTTGTGTGAGTACAGAGAGACACAGCTCTGCTTTATTCATAATAAATGGGCCTACAATCATTTTATAGCACAATCAAATGTACGAGTGTCATGTGACCTGGGGGAGAAAGATATAGAAGTCCTCCCTGACTGCGTCTACATCACAGCTCAGAGGTTCAAAGGTCTTAATGTCCAGCTTTATGTGATTAAATATGATCAGAGTGCTGAAACAGAACTTTTCTCTGTTTCCTAATAATAAAGAATTTATATTGTTAATCAAAGATAAATGAGTCCTTTGTGAGAGGAGCAGGTCAGCAGGTTGGATCTAAGGTTCATGTTGAAGACTCCAGCAGAGACACTAGAGGGGGAACCTCAGTCCAACCTGTGAACCTGTCAACTGATTGTGTGATTTTTGGCTTCATCTGCTCATTGTTGCTGTGTTAGATGGTTCATTCAGAAGGATTTGGATGACATCACACTTCCACTGGAGGCCCAGCTGCTCTCCTACTGGGGGATTATCATGAACACAGAACTCGGGGATAAGAGCATCTTTAGGCCTGGCTGACCTCTCCTCACCAAAGAGAAGAACAAACTCAGAGTAGCTTAGTTACATCAGTAGAGTTTAAGTCATCTGATTATTATTATTTGATTTTGCTAAACTGTTTTAATAAAGTTTCCTGTAATGAAAGTGTAAATTGTAAATTTTAAATCTTCTTCCACTGATCTGTGAAGTTGTCACTACACTCTAAAAAATGTTTTGTTGGCTTAACGTAAAAAAATTGAGGTAACAATTTCCACTCA
>NW_005188400.1:34388-45191 GCF_000239375.1 Pundamilia nyererei
CCTACCCATTCCAAAGGTCATATCCTGGATTTGGTCTGTTGTTCTGGCATTACCCCCACCCATTGTAAAGCCACATTGTTTCCCCAGTCTGATCATATGTTTATTTCTTTTGATGCAAACATAACCGCTTCCAAAACCTGTATCACTCGTAATATCACTTTTAGGAAAATTAGTAATATCAACCCAGCTGTTTTTTCATCTGCCGTCCGTGACCTTCCAGCTATCCACTGCTCCTCAGCCCCTCATGAACTCGTTTGTCATTATAATGTCAACCTTCATAACCTTCTTAACATATTTGCTCCCCTTAAACATCGAACTGTCTCATTTTCCCGTTCCGCTCCATGGTTTACCTCCGACCTGCGTCACCTTAAAGCTAAAGGACGCCAACTCGAACGTCTATTCAAGAAAACCGGACTTACTGTACAGAAAGAAATGCACAATGATCATGTTTTGTTCTATAAGGACTGCATTGCCTCAGCCAAATCTGCTTACTACTCTGGTTTAATTAGTTCTAATGAAGGTAACTCCAGGTCCCTCTATTCATTGCTCAGTAAAATTACAAAACCTCTAGACACATTCCCCTCACAGATGTATTCTGTTGATTTTTGCAACTCTCTTATCTCTTTTTTCACTTGTAAAGTCTCAGATATTCACCGTCAACTTAACTCTTTAGGAGCTCTTGACTCTGAAGTAGACTTCCTGGTTCCCCCACTGTCTTCCTGTCAGTTATTTTCAAGCTTTATTCTTTCCTCCATAACTGACGTATCTAATCTCATTAAAAAAAAATCTAAGTCATCCACCTGTCAACTTGACCCTCTCCCTACTGCGTTAGTTAAAGCCTGTCTTCCCTCGTTAGCACCTCTCATAACCAATATTATTCATTCCTCCCTGAACACTGGAATTGTTCCTGAAGCACTGAAAAAGGCTTCTGTTATCCCAATTCTCAAAAAGCCTGGTGCAGACCCCAATAACTTTGATAATCTTCGCCCTATATCAAATCTCCCCTTTATTTCAAAAATTCTTGAAAAAGTTGTCACCGCCCAGCTTCATTTACATCTCAATGACCATAATCTCTATGAACAATTTCAATCTGGTTTCCACCCTAATCATAGCACAGAAACTGCTCTGTTAATTAAGAATTACCAATGACCTTCTGATGGCAGCTGATTCTGGTCTCCTATCCATTCTCATCCTTCTTGATCTTAGTGCAGCGTTTGATACCATTTCTCACAATATTCTCCTGAACCGGTGAGCTTCCATTGGTATTAGTCACACACCCCTTGCCTGGTTTACCTCCTATCTCTCAGACCGCAATCAGTTTATCCAACTTAAATCCCATTCTTCAACTCTCTATCCTGTTTCTGCTGGTGTACCCAGGGTTCAGTATTGGGGCCTCTTTTATTCATTATTTATATGCTTCCTCTTGGTTGTATATTCCGAAAATATAATATAAACTTTCACTGTTATGTCGATGACACCCAGCTCTACCTTTCTTCTAAACCCAATTCATCCCTCCCACCTACCTCCCTCTCAGACTGTTTTATTGAGATTAGATCCTGGTTCTCCTCCAGTTTCCTCAAACTTAACAGTAATAAAACTGAAGTTTTACTTGTTAGTACACCATCTATCTTAACCAAATCCCACAGCTTTTCCATTAACATTGAAAATTCTCCCACCCTTCCCTCCCCTCAGGTTAAGAGTTTGGGTGTCATACTTGATAATACTCTTATTCCAGTCTCACATTAATTACATAACCCGGTCTGCTTACATCCATTTACGTAATATTAACTGACTCCGTCCCTTCCTTACCCCCCATGCTGCTGCCATCCTTGTCCATAGTCTTATTACATCCCATATTGATTACTGTAATGCCCTCCTATTTGGTCTCCCTAAAAGGTCCCTTCATAAACTCCAACTTCTTCAAAATTCTGCAGCTCGGGTCATAACTTGTACTCCGTTAAGTGCTCATATTACCCCAGTTCTTCAGCAGCTTCACATATTTGTGTGACCTGCTCCATATCACCACTGTTTCCCGCCCTCTCAGATCATCATCTGCTATTCATCTTACTGTTCCGTCCTCACACCTTATTACTATGGGGAACAGAGCTTTCAGTCGCTCTGCTCCCCGGCTCTGGAACTCTCTTCCTCCTGCACTAAGAAACTCCCTCTCCGTATTTAAGACACAGCTCAAAACACATCTGTTTAAACTGGCTTATTCGCTTTAATGCTGATTTTATCTGTTGTCATGCTCTGTTTTGTAATTTTAACTTATTTTATGTATTTTATGACTACTGTTCCTTTTATTAATTGTGTTTTTGTAAGGTGACCTTGGGTTTCTGAAAGGTGCCCTCAAATAAAATGTATTATTATTATTATTATTATTATACTCAGTAAGCCATTTGTCTCTCATCTCGTGGGTTGCTCCTTCTGTTGCACGGACCTCCTTGGATGTTGGCATGGTGCTCAGCTCCTGATCTCTCCAGAGGCTCCACCAGAGGGCGATCATCAGCCCACTGAAGAGCATCAGAGCTACCCCAGTGACGAGCTGCTTCCTGGCTTGTCTCATTGTTGCAGGTAGAGGGTAGACTGCCTACTACCTGAATGAGGTGCGGGGATTATTCTGCCCCGTTTGTCTTTTCTAGATGTTCCTTCGTTCAAGGTGGTTCTCCTCCAAACAGCTTACAGTGGCTGGTGTGGATCCAAGTAACTTGTTCTCCAACCTTCACCGCTGTTTGTGTGGTCAGTAGGACTTGGAATGGGCCCAGCCACCGCTTCGCCCTCCAGTGTCTCCTCCTGAAATCCTTCACTAGCACCCAGTTCCATGCTTTGAACGGGTGCAGGGGTCCTTCTGCTAGCCTGGGCAGGGCTGCTTTCACTGCTCAGTGCACCTGCGAGAGAGTCCTGGAGAGATTTTGACAGTACACAATCATTTCAATGTTGCACAACTCTGTGGACATGCCCGTCCATTTCGGGGGTTCTGCCCCCACTCTGGCAGGTCGTCTATACAACACCTCATAAGGACTGAGGTGTGCTGGAGGTCTGAGGCCAGTTTCTTCACAGCACTTTACCAGCTTGGACTTTAAAGAGCCGTTCATTCTCTCCGCAGCACCTCCAGACTGTGGGTGATATGCACAGTGTGTTTGCAATTTGAAACCTAGTCGCTCACTGATTTCCTTCAATGCCTGGTTCACAAAGTGAGTGCCATTATCGCTTGTGATTTTTCCCAGGATACCCCACCTGGGAATGATTTCTGACAGGAGGGCTTTTGCCACTGCACTGTTGTCTGCACTTTTAGTGGGGAATGCTTCTACCCACTTAGAGAACATGTCCACTACTACCAGGCAATACTTCTTTCCCTCGGCTGGTGTCAATTCAATGAAATCCATCATTAGATGGTCAAACGGCATGTCTGGTGGGGGGGGGGGGCTGCAGTGTTTTCCTGTACTGGGCGTCCCACATTGTTGGTCGCACAAATGAGGCACTTTTTGCAATGCCTCTCAGCTGCTGTGGAAAACCCTTTGGTGAACCATAGAGAAGTTAATGCTTGTAGCATCCCCCCTTTGGACACATGGTCTAACCCATGTGCCCATTTTAGAAACAAGGGGAAGAAGTGTTTAGGCAGACATGGGCGGCCGTCAGGAGAGCACCAAACAGATTCGACCAGTGTGCAGCCATGTTTGTGCCAGAGAGTTTTCTCTGGCTGGGAGGAAGATGACTGTAAAGCAGGAAGATCATTGAGGGTAGGTGTGGGCAGTGGTGCCAAGACAAGTTGGAAGGGTAGGCCTCCTTCGGCGGCTGCTTTGGCGGCTGCTTTGGCTGCTGCATCGGCGGCGGCATTTCCTTGGAAGACAGAATCAGTTTGACCTGTGTATGCTGCCCACTTCGCTACAGCAATGCGAGCAGGTAGGAGGATGGCGTCCAGCAGCGCTGCTACCTGGTTAGTATTGAGGATGGGCTTCCCATCAGATTTTAGGAACTTTCTGTGCCTCCACAAAGCGCCAAAATCATGTACCACACCAAACGCGCAGCGAGAGTCCATGTAGATGGTGACCGACTGAGCCTCTGCAAGTTTGCAGGCTTCTGTGAGCGCCACAAGTTCCGCAGTCTGTGCCGAGAAGTGTCTGGACAATGAGCCTGAAACGAGAGTGGCATAATCAGAACACACAGCAAAATCCACCCAGTTAGTTCCCCGTGAATCACGTGAGGAGGAGCCATCTACATATAACACTATGTCAGAGTTCTCGATGGGAACATCTAACAAATCAATCCGAGGTGTACAAGTTTCACCCAATACAGCAGTGCAGCTGTGTGGCTCACCATCCTCTCGCGTAGGGAGAAGAGTGGCTGGGTTAAGTGTCATGCATCGCTTCACTGTGATGTTGGGCATGTCAAGCAGTATGGAAGAGTACCTGAGCCAGTGAGCTGCAGAAAGGTGTGAAGTTTTCTGCTCCAGCAAAATGACAGAAACTGCATGGGGTACCTACACCGTCAGAGGAGAGTACCCTATGATGTCACGTGAGGTGAGCACGGCCTTCTCACACGCAGTGACTGCTCGCAGGCATCAAGGCAGGCCTGCAGCCACTGGGTCAAGTTTTGAAGAGTAATAACCCACTGGACGGAGTGAATCCCCATGCTGCTGTAAAAGAACAGAAGACATGAAAGCATTCTTTTCATCCACCATTTGTGTATATGGTTTGGATGGGTCTGGAAGCGCTAAAACGGGTGCTGTTTGCAGCAGCTTCTTCAAGCTAGTGAAAGCAGCTTCAGCCTCTGGTGTCCAAGAAATGCAATCATTGGCTGACAGACTTGTACCATGTATGAGTGCAGTAAGTGGGGCTTCCACAGAGGAGTAGTGTGGAACGAAATTGCGGCAGTATGATGTGGTTCCTAGGAATGACATCATCTGTTTTTTGGTGAGAGGTTTAGGAATGGTCATCACAGCTTCCACCCTCTTGGAGGAAATCTGGTGAGAGTTGTAAGAAACCACATGCCCTAAGAATGTGACTTGCTCTTTACAAAACTGTAGTTTTGACTTACTAGCTTTGTGGCCCTTGTTATACAAATGTGTCAGTAATGCGAGGGAATCTGCAAGACACTGCTCTTGTGTGGTTGCACAGAGTAGCAGATCATCGACATATTGCAGTAACACTGTGCCTTCGGAGAGGATCAAGTCTGACAGAGAGTCTCTTAAGGCTGCATTGTAAATCGTGGGGGACTCACAGTAGCCCTGACACAACCGAGTGAATGTGTAAGCCTTTCCTGGGAACTCAAAAGCAAACCAGAACTGGCTATCTGGGTGAACTGGAACAGAGAAGAATGCATTAGTCAGGTCAGCAACAGTAAACCACATAGCGTCAGATGCGATTTGGGACAAAATGGTGTGGGGGTTTGGAACCACAGGGGCTCTGGGGATTACAGCCTTGTTCACTGCTTGTAAGTCCTGCACAAACCGCCACTCAACAGGTTCATTTGGTCCTCTGATTTTCTTCACAGGGAATAGTGGAGTGTGAACCGGAGAGGTGGGGCATGGGATAATTCTCTGGCCTTTAACAGGGATTCAAACACAGGAGTAATCTCCTCTATGGCTTCCTGTTTCAGAGGATATTGTCTTTGGCATGGTCTAAAAGAGGACTTTGGAGTGATTACCACTGGCTCACAATGTTTAATCAGACCTACATCATACTTAGATGAGGCCCACAGGCCGTTAGGCACCTTTGTCAGCAGGGGGTGTGAGGAGTTTAGAGGAGTTGTCGTTTGAAGCAGACAGTATGAGACAGCTATGTTCACTAGCTCAACTGAGCGGACACAATGGACTGTATACATTCACATACTGGCAATGGCTAGCTACGTTGTAGCCACAGCTGCCCTGGGGCGCACTGACAGAGGCAAGGCTGCCGGACACTGGCGCCACCGGGCCCTCTGACCACCACCAGTAGGCAAACATGGGGTTAGTATCTTGCCCAAAGATATTTGGCATGCAGCCAGGAGGCAGCGTGGGATCGAACCACCGATCTTCTGATTAGTGGCTGACCGGCTCTGCCACCTGAGCTACAGCCACTGTGTGGTTGGGTGAATGTGGCATGTTGTATAGAGCACTTTGAGTAATCTGGGAGAGTTGAAAAATACTATATAAGAATCAGTCCATTCACTGTTCAAACAGAGTTTTGTCATGTGCTTTTGCACTATTATGCACATGTTTTTATTACATGGCTTAATTAAGGTACACATTAGGCTGACATCTGGGGCCAGAGCTGAAACGGTTCTGGAGCACAGGGCCAGCAGTGTGTCTGCAACTGACCCGTGGCTGCACACAACTTACACATGGCCCACAAGGCGCAAAGAATGATGTCCCTTTGGTGGCCCAGACTGGGTTTGCCAGAGGTAATCTACACATGGGCCAGCAAAGGGCCACTAGTGTGTCTGCAGCTAGCCTTGTGCTGGCCCATATGTAGGCCACCTTTGGCAAACCAGATCTAGGCCACCAAAGGGCCGTCATTCTTTGCGGTATGTGGGCCACGTGTAAGCACATTGTATGGGCCAGATCCGGACCATACCAATTTTGCTATGTGGGTATCATATATCTCTACATCTTCAGTCTAGCTCATCCTTGCTCCTACAATGCTGTGATGGCAGCGATTCCCCAAATGGTAATCATGGCCTTTGATCAATAATCGTTTTTTTCTTTCCTTTTTTTTTTACTTGTCCCATTTGACTCTTTAGCCATCAGAATTGTTGTCTGAAGGCCAACAAAGATACCCAATGGATTTACTTTACCAAGTGGATCATGACGCCCTTGCCGTATTGGTCCTTTTGATCGACCTTTGTTGTTATTATTTATTTATTTATGTTATTGTTAGTTGTTACAGATGGAAAAGACATAGCTGAGGGATAGGAAAGGGGGGATAGAAGGAGAGGAAGGAAAAGAAAAACAGGGTGGGTTGTGCGAAATCCCAGAAATAAAGTCTAGACAAAGCATACCTGTGAACTAAGGTGTAGGTCCTATTAGGTTATGTTCTGGTGATCCTTGGGTTGGGGGATGGGTGTTCATACTGGAGTGCAAATTAGAACCAATGGAATATGGAAAAGAAAAGTTCAAAGCCATCAGGTGCTCAGTTTAGAACAAAGAGAAAAGAAGGGGAGGAGAAACGAGCAAAAGATACAGGACAGCAGATGTGTCATTGGATAATTGGATACAGACCACTCAATTATAAATATCAAGGATTAGCAGAGGTGTTTTAATATGCGCAAACAAGAGCCGAATGAGACTGCATTTGTGACTGCCTTGCATGCATTAGCAGAGCACTGTAACTATGGACCGCTCCACGATGAGCTGATAAGAGACAGAATAGTAGTGGGCTTGGTCGACACGAGGCTGTCTGAGAGCATGCAGATGGAAAGAGACTTGGACTTGGATAAAGCTATAAATATGGCCAGGCAGTCAGAAGAAATCAAAAAGCAACAGTCAGCTTTGAGAAGTGAAACAAATGTAATGCAAATAAATACGAAAACAGTTGACAGAGTGATACAAAAGCACGACAAAACGAAGTTCAACATGTTCAAAAATAAAACTGTCAAAACACAACAGCAATATAGCAAAAGACAAAGTAATAAATGCTACAAGTGCGGAGGCTCTCCACATCCGAAACCCGAGTGCCCAGCGAATGATGCAAAATGTCATTTATGTGGAAAAAAAGCACGCCTGCAGACAAAGCAAGACAGTGCAAAATATTGAGGAGGAAGAGGAGCAAGGTTTCTTCCTAGGCTCAGTTTCCAGTGACAGCCAGGCGTGGACAGCCATCATACAAGTGAAAGATGCAAAAATCACTTTCAAACTGGATACTGGAGCAGATGTGAATGTAATAGTTGACTGGGACTGATCAAAATTTTTTGCTAATGAACACAGACCAGTTCTCCAGCAGCCAGAAAAACCTTTGTCAGGCCCTGGAAAAACACCACTGGACGTTGCTGGTTTTACAAAGCTACAGCTCAACTACGGAACAAAACAGACAACAAAGAAGGTCTATGTTGTAAGAAACCTGAGCACTCCACTGCTAGGCCTGCCCACCATTACAGTTCTTGGCCTGCTGGTGCGAGTTGACGCAGTTTCAATGGACACTCTGAAGACTACTTACTTGCAATGGTCTAGGGAAAGTGCAGCGGGCCTATCACATTAAACTCAAACCGAACGCTGTGCCATACTCGCTCAAAACTCCGCAAAGGCTTCCTCTGCCTCTAATGGGAAGGGTAAAGGAGGAACTCCAACGAATGGAAGAGCTTGGTGTCATTACCCGAGTTGAGGAACCAACAGATTGGTGTGCTGGCATGGTTGTTGTTCCAAAGAAAAACAGCCCTAGGCTGAGACTTTGCGTAGACTTTACCGGACTAAATGAGTATGTGTGCAGGGAAAAATATGTGCTGCCATCGGTTGAACAAAGTCTCGGAATGCTCGCAGGAGCCAAAGTGTTTGGCTCTTTGGGCGGTTCCACTTTAACAGCCTACCGTTTGGGATCAACTCATCGCCCAAACACTTTCAGTGCATGATGGCGGAGGTCATCGAGGGTCTCGAAGGAGTGGTGTGTCACATTGATGATGTGTTGGTGTGGGGACGTAACCATCAGGAGCATGATTCCCGTCTCCATGCTACACTGCAAAGATTGGAAAAAGCAGGCACAACGCTGAATGTTGAAAAATCCGAGCTCTCCCACAGCAAGGTTGCTTTCTTGGATCACATCACAGCGGATACAGGAATCAGTCCTGACCCAAAGAAAACGGAGGCGATTACAGAAATGACAGAGCCAACTAATGTGTCAGAGTTGTGCAGTTTTCTGGGTATGGTGAATCAAGTGGGCAAGTTCATCCCCCATTTAGCTGAAAAAGACAAAGCCTTGCAATATCTTCTTTCCAAAAAGAACGCATGGTATTGGAGAACTGACCAAGCGAGAGCTTTCAAAACATTGCGAGATGCCCTGACCTCACCCCAAGTGCTCCCAATGTATGACCCCAACAGAGACATTAAAGTATCAGCAGATGCTTCATCCTATGGTCTCGGAGGTGTTCTTTTGCAGCTGTGGAAAGAAGGATGGTGACCAGTGGCGTATGCATCGAGGTCCCTTTCTCCTACAGAACAACGATACGCACAATTGGAAAAAGAGGCACTGGCGTCTAGATGGGCGTGTGAGCGTTTTCGTGATTTCCTGATTGGTAAACATTTTTGTCTTGAAACGGACCACAAACCTCTCGTTTCCTTACTGGGAGAACAAGCTCTGGATCTCTTGCCACCCAGGATCCAGCGATTCAGAATAAGACTCATGCGTCACTCGTACACTGTGCAGTACTCCCCAGGGAAATCGCTCTGGACAGCAGATACTTTGTCCCGCTCACTTCTGAAAAAACCAATAAACCTGTCAGACAAAGAGCTAATGGAAAGCACAGACATATATGTGGACAGTACTGTAGCACACATGCCTGTCAGTTCATCATATATGCGAACACTGAAGGAACAACTGAAAAGCGACAGTGTGTGTGCTTGTGTCATGGACATGTGGACCGAAGGCTGGCCAGAACATGCAAAACAAGAGCCTTTACTGCGAAATTACTGGCCTGACCGAGCCACGCTCACTGTTGAAGACGGCCTTTTGTTAAAAGACACACGGCTTGTTATTCCTTCAGCAATGAGAAACGAGGTACTGGAAAAACTACACGAAGGACATCAAGGTGTTGTAAAATGTAAAGCTCGTGCACGCCAAACAGTGTGGTGGCCCGGGCTGAGTCAACCAATTTCTGAGATGGTGCTCAAGTGCAAAACGTGTATTCAAGAAAGACACAATAACAGTGAGCCACTTATGCCAACAGAATATCCTGCCCACCCATGGCAGAGAGTGGGCACAGATCTTTTCGAGCTGGGGGAAAACCTACCTTCTCGCTGTTGACTATCACTCTAGCTTTGTTGAGATTTCTTTGTTAAACAGAACAAAATCAAACGATGTGTCATTACTCACCTGAAATCTTTCTTTGCCCGTCATGGCATCCCAGAGGTCCTCATGTCTGATAATGGGCCGCAGTATTCAGGTCAAATCTTTACAGACTTCGCAGCAGTGTACGGCTTTAAACACATCACAAGCAGCCCCAAGTTTCCACAAAGTAATGGAGAAGCAGAACTTGCTGTGCAGACTGTAAAAAATCTTCTGAAAAAAGCAGCTGATCCTTATCTAGCTCTTCTTGCCTATAGAGCTACACCACTGCAGTCCGGATACAGCCCCCCAGAGTTTTTAATGGGCAGACGTCTGCGAACCAAACTGCCGATATTTCCATCGCAGCTGGAGCCTACACTGCCGGACGACGCACTGCTCGCTCAAAAGGAAAGGGAGAAGAGGATGATGGACATGGCAAACTTCAACAGGCACCACCGCGCAAAACCTTTATGCAGCCTGTCCCCAGGAGAGCAAGTTTGGGTGACTGATGTCAAAACTGCAGGCACTGTTATCCAAAATCACTCTACACCCCGATCATACTCAGTGGAGTTACCACAAGGGACTGCTAGGCGTAACAGCATGCATTTGATTCCTTTAAGTTCACCAGTGCATGAACCTGGTAATGTGCCTGTGTTGCAGAAGCCTCAAACACCCAGTGTGATCCCTGCTACACCTGTTAACACTGATGTGGTCAGAACCAAGGCAGGGAGGGCAATAGTTAAACCTAAAAAGTTAGATCTGTGAGAGAAAAAAAAAGTTGTTATATATTATATAACTGTGTTACAATGGTTTTGTAGAGCACAGTAATAATGTTAAGAGATATATTCTAAAA
>NW_005188401.1:0-1359 GCF_000239375.1 Pundamilia nyererei
ATCAGCAAAGAAAGAAAGAATGGATGAATGAATGAATGAATGAAATGGAAATAAAAACAAACTGACTGACTGGTAAAACCTGACAAGACTTGACCACGACTCAAGGTTAACCTCCACCTAGACAGGACAAAAGGGTGGATGAATTTATGTGTTTCCTTTTACAGGAGCAGAAAGATGACAGCAACATTCGAGGTTGCGTGACGATTTAACTTTTAAATGCCACTTTCTATGTTTGTGAATCTACCAGGGGTGTGTTATTCTTGGGCTTGTGTTGCTCACAGAAGTTACTGTGAGAAAGTGTGTACACACCTGCGAAGCGCTAACATTTGCATTCTCTTTTCTACAGCATTACAGTTCTTCATGTGATTTCTAACAGAACAATTGGTGGATGTTTGTTTCTCTACTACAGGTTATGAGTTGGTGATGCTGTTACACTGTGTTGTTGGGAAAATGTGATGGTTACTTTGACAATGTGAATAACATGTGAGAAATTTTCTGTGTTGAAAACTAGTGTCACTTCTTTCCACAGCTATGGATGGCTAACTTTATGGCCTTTTATGGCACCTCTGGAATGTGGATGGCCGACGCCTGCCCACCACACGATCCATGTGTGTTGCTAATGTTTGTTTTCTTTAAGAATGCATGTAGAGGATTCAGCAGAAGTGGACAAGTGACATGAGAAAAACAAATAAGGGATGCAGTGTTTATGGAATAGTTGAAGATGGGCTATTGAGCATAATCTAACACGTTATGTTCGGCTCGCTGCGACTCGGATAACCACTTTTCTTTAAGCAGTCGCAGGGGACCGCGCACAGTGTGTCCAAATACTAGGTCAGCCAGACTAAATCCAAGGGATTCCTGAGTGGTTTCTCTAAAAGCAAAAAGCAAAAGCGGAAGTCCCTCATCCCAGTCTTTACCTGATTCAAGGCAGTATTTGCGCAATATGGTTTTTAGGGTTTGATGAAATCGTTCCAGTGCACCCTGACTCTCTGGGTGATAAGGGCTGGACGTTTGATGTTTAATTTTTAACTCCTTCAAAACCTGGGCAAACACCTTTGACATAAAGTTTGTTCCCTGATCAGTTTGAACAACTCTGGGTAACCCAAAAGATGAAAAGAATTTTGTGAGGGCTTTCACAACGTTCTTTGCCTTTAATGTACGTAATCGAATTGCCTCTGGAAAACGAGTGGCAGTGCACATTACCGTTAACATGTACTGGTGGCCTGATTTGGTTTTTGGCAACGGGCCCACACAGTCCAACAGAACTCTCTCAAACGGCTCACCCAGCGCTGGAATCGGGTGAAGAGGCGCTGGCGGAATCGGTTTATTTGGCTTTCCCACTACCTGGCAAGTATGACA
>NW_005188401.1:2840-5256 GCF_000239375.1 Pundamilia nyererei
CGTGGGAGATGGACACTGATGCAGACAGCCTCAAAATCTCAAAATGGTGGAGCATTGCTCAAACTTTTATAGCCTCTGGTGTCTCCACCTTATCATAAAGCCTAAACATTTCACATGCCTTCTCTCACACAGCGTCTAAGCTACGACCTTGGCTCTCCGTTTATCTGCTCCTGCTGAGATGGGGCAGAAAACTCCAGCACACTCTGTTCTCTTTTACTCAGACAAATTAGACAATGACTTTCTGCAAACAGTATTTCTTATAACTCAGCAGTCTAATGCATCATAAAACAATATCATTCATTCACAACAAGTCAGCAGTTTAATGTAATGCAAATCAGTTTAACTAATGCAATAGTTATCAACTTCTTCTAATTCAGGGGAATAATGCAAACTAAAACTACATCATAATTCACAATCTTTAATTCGGGGTATAACATGACATAAAATAATATTAGAATCTGACAATTCCCCCTGATGAGGTCATTAGAATAATGACCTCACAAACACCCTTCAATTCAGTGTGGCCGGGTTCATCTCTTCTCGCTCCTGAGGTTCTTTGTCCGGCGAACCATATATGGGATGACCTCTATGTTTGCGCAGTTCAGATGCAAGAAAAACTATTATTCCAACAATAGCAGGTACAGATGACACTCTCCAGGTCTCCTACAGCTTTTAGCCTTTATTTTATTGCTGCAGCTATCAGTGTCGTCCAGTTGGGTGATCCTTTGCTCTACATTCTTCAACTTTAGGGGTTAGACAACCCTTCAGTCGCACAGATCAGGGGATTATTCTGCCCCGATTTTCAAACAACGATCTGTGTATTCTCCAGAAAAAGGAACAGGAAGGTGCCCCCTTTTTTTTCTCAAACGCCTCTCGAACTCCGTTGGTCTGGTGTTTTCCGGATTTCCGCCAAACCCTTCATGGTTATTGCTGTGTTTATGGGATACATCCTTTTTGTGGTGACTAGCTGGAGCCCAAACGCCATGACCCTTGGAACCAGTTGATGACTCGACAGTCACTGTGTCTGTCTCTACTGCGGAGGATCCTCGCATATCTGTGACCTCGTCTGGTGTCTGTTCCTTTCTCTGTAAGAGACAGAAAACCAAAACACCTCTCTTCCTAACCCTAATAATCTACTGTTGTTATCTATTGACCTTCTAGTGATTCAGAATTGGTTTTAAAACATTCAGAATGTCCCAGGGACTTATTCTAATCATATCCTATGTGTGTGTAAGCGTGTTTGCATTTAGCCCTCTGCACTCAAGGCATTTCCTACACTTTATCAGCCCGGACAATCACGCCGAACGAAGCTTCTGACCTTCAAAAGGCCGAGTGCCAACTCGTTATAAGCACAATTGCAAAGTGTGTCTGAAAATTATTGAAACCCTCTCTTTTTAACAAAGACAAAGAAATTAGCAAATCTTCTAAACGCTATTCAGTTCATTTCAATGATTAATGATTAAACATGAAAGTGAAGGTTTATGCTTTTTCACTGATTCTCTAAAAGGTCCAGAAGCTTCTCGGACCGCTATTAGCTTAAGTTTTACCATACCTAAGGTATTAAATACACAAATGAAATTATAAAATGTTCAAATAATCCTTGTTTGATGTTAAAGCTCAACTTCCCCTCTCCCCCTTTTTTGACACATTCCAATGTGTCAAATCAACAGAGCTAGAACATCAAAAAAGTTAGGCAGCTACAAAGTTTCCCAGACTCTTAAGGTGATCCGCGTGTAACGTTCTGACTCAGGTATTTAATATTTTAATAAATGTGGTTTAATCAACTGCTGCTACTTAAACTAAACTTAAAGACATAATTAAAGAAAAGATCACAAAGAATAACATGATATCAGTGTTTTGTAAGCTCGTGCGGCCTTCTATGCTCGAAGCCTTTTCCCTCAATAGATCAGTCGGACATTCGCGCTGACTGTAACTATTAACCCTTATCAACTTGAGCACAACTCTACAATGAGCAACAAGTTGCAATATGTATAAAATGATCATGGTTACACCTGCAATGAAAAATTATATCATTATCCTAACACCTGTAAATAGAAGATTCATCAGAGGTTATAACAATCACAGGAACACAGATGTTAGTATAAGGTCAAAAGCTTCAATAAATGATCATCCATGCAATATCTGTTGCATGAACCTCCTACAATAATAATGCTGATATTAAAAATAACAGTAAAACACCCTTTTTCTTTTTCGTTTCACTTGACCCATAAACGTTTATAAATGCCTCTTTTAAATTGTTAATTTTATTTCCCCCTGTTCTCCCCTTACTGACCACAGCAGGGGGATCTTAGTTTTGAATCAGCCATGAATCCAGCTCACCTGATTCATCAGTGAGCTCCACCATCACTGGCGTCTGACAGGGTGGCGCTGCATACTCTTCCTTTAATGTCACTAT
>NW_005188401.1:5322-10819 GCF_000239375.1 Pundamilia nyererei
ATAACTTCTATTTTATGCATGATTTTAATCAACCACTCACCCAGAGGATCTCCAATCCCAGGAAATTCCTTCTCCTCCTTTAATGAGTCTGTCCTCCTTCCATGCCCTGGTAACTGGTCCATCCAGAGCCACATGATCTCAACATGTACATGCAACAAGCCAAACCACACCTTGGTCACACCAACCCTCTCCCGCCCCGAAGATGTCCAATGCCATCCTAGTATGGACTGTCAAAAGTGGCTTTAACGCTGACTGTCCTGACAATCCATCTTATACATTTCCTGGTCAGATTTGCCAATCTCTGTACCAGGGTCTTAAACGTTTCGCCATTTTCATTAATTGTTATTTAGTTTCAACTCCAGATTTTCAATTTTTTACCAGTTTTAATTAGTTTTTACCAATTCTTTGCTAGTTTAGTCTAGTTTTATTTTCTAAAAATCTTTAGTTTCAGTTCAGTTTTAGTTGTGTTTTGCAAAGATTGAGTGTAACCAAATCTCAGTTCCATCATATCAATCATGATCTCCTGGTTATCCTTGGGTGTTGGGACTAATAACTATTAACTCTTGCCGCACCGAGTGGTCCTAATTTTGGTTCAAGTGAATTGATAACCTTTTGACGGCGATTATTTCACACCTTTATTTAGATGTCCCAGTCCTGTTATCTCGGGATACATCACGCTGGCTTATCTGGGGTTAGGTGTTTTCGGGGGATGCGGGTTGAGTGGGGGAGCTCTTCAAAGAGGGGGAGTGTACTCCCCCTGATGAGGTCTTCTAGGTAAGCTAGGTTAACCTTCTTGTGTGAGCTTTTTCAAACGCACTTTAAGGTTTGTGGGATTTTTCATGTCATAAATGTCCCTCATAACCCCCTGATGGCCCAGTATTTCATTTTTGCACACTGTAGTACACATTTAGTTGTTGCTTGTAGCTCTCATACTCTACTTGCCATTCCTCTAAGTCCTGATGTTTCTTAGAGAGGACAACAGTACCTTTAAAATTATATCACATGTGTGGAAAAAGGTGTGGCCTTGTTAATTGTTTTTCCCACCTTTTCAAACTGGCTGGCGTGCCCACCAGCACATTTTATGGAAGAAGGAAAGGTAAGCTTGATATTTACATTTAAGATGTTTTGTTAAACTCAGATTTTTATTTTATTCAAAAAATAAACATCTAGTAAATAATTTGAGGGGTCTTTGAAAATTAGGCTTATTTAGTTCACAGAGATCATGGCTAATTCATTAATGTGTGCTCTACACATTGGGACTTTGTACTTATATTTTTTTAATTCACTTTTTCCTAATAGACAACTTTTCACAAAGGCGGAGAGAATTCTTAACCGAATTATTGAGGGAGATTCAAACCTAGATTTTTCAAAATATGAGAGTCATGAGAGCCAGATATGAGAGGGTGCGAACCCACTAAGAGCCACACAACGATTATCGAGATGCAGTGGCAGATGTAATAGAGAAAAACACAGGGCCACCTAAAATCTGTCATCCTATTTGGTCCAAAACCAACATGTAGGAGAATCTGGAATTTTTTGATTTTGAGTTAGAAAGAAAATATGGGTAAAATGCAGAAATCTTTTCCAGTAAAGTAAAAAATAAGAGTCGCAATTATAACTGAATCCATAACCCCTAATTGTTTCTACAAGACCACGTCGTTGCTAAAAATTATCAGTGATCTCAATGTGTGAAAAGAACTCACAGTATCTGGAGTTCAGGCTCCTCTTGGCTGAATTGGTTAACAGTCCAAGGCATTTCAGTTGTAGAATGGTTGCAACAGTAAAACATATGTGAGATGTGGGAAGTGCCAAATGTTCCTTTGTATCTTCAAATAAAAATAAAAATCACAGTACTTCCTCAAATATCATAAATAAATTGACTTTTGTGAAATAGAAAGCCCAGTGTCATCGCTTATTCCTGAACCAGTGGCTTACAGCTAGTGAAGTGTCAGTGACTTCTAATTTGATCCCTGATCTACAGTTTTATGATATTGTTATATAAATAAGTTTTAATATCCTGCTTACAAAAATTTCAGTGGAACGTGTAATCTTCTTAAACAGCTCTTGACTGTTGTTAATTTCACATTCGTGCCCAATGAACTCCCCTTGTGCACCGTAGTGCACATGTTATAAAATTTAAATAAAATTAGTTAAAAACAATTTTGTTTTTGTAATGTGTTTATTTTACCGTCCCAACACTTGATTTCTCTTAAAAAGAAAAAAAGAAAAAAGAAAAAGAAAAAATGAAAATACTTATCAATGCAACTAAACAGATTTTGGTATAAATCCAGTTAATTTTAGTTAATTTTGTGAACATTCATTACAGTATTAGTTAGTTTTCCTTTTTGTTTTGATTTTATTACCGTTAATGCAAAATTTTTCCACTTCTAGTTTTCGTTATTTCATTTGTTATCTTTTAATAATAATAATAATCTTCTCTACACCCTTGAATAAACATACTTAATATGATCAACATTTTGCTGTGTATCAATTCACTTTTTTTTTTATTCAAATGCTCCAGCCTTATGTGGTTTATGACATGTGTTGATCTAAACCTCCACTCTGTCTCTAAATATTTGAAGAATTTTTAAGTTCAGTGTCAAATTTTGAGAATTTGATCATAAGTGAAAGTTATGGCGTTATCACCCCTTTGGGGATTACCTTTTTCCAATTTTGATGATATTCCTCCTCATTCTCTATTTTTTGCAAGTACCCCTCTTCGGTGGCGAGAAACTGTTGGTGCGATCAAGCGAGTGCTGTAAAACAAAAGCTCAGGACAGAACAGTCACCAGTCATGTACTTCATTCAAAATTAACATATATCAAACTTCATATTGATCCTCTGAGTGTAATGGTACATTTTAATTTGCACTTCTCCAAACTAAAAACAATATTTTCTTCATTTTACTCTTGTTCTTGTGCAGCACCACCCCTCAGCACATGCCCCTGTTATTTTATCTTACTTTTAAATTGTTGACTGCTTCAAGAAAGCTCCCCAAAGACGGGGACCAGTGTTTATCATTACATATCTCCATTTTGAGTGTGGCTGTCGATCATTCCCCTGTTATTCATAGACCTCGGTGGAGGGTTGTTTGTTTGTTTGTTTTTACCTCTAAAAAATTAATTGACTTTTATAGTGACCCACTATGGTTAATAATAACATGTTCAGTCATGAGTGGGATCAAAACCTTTTTTTTTTCACTTTAGCATTTAACATTCCCAACCATATAATATGATCCATTAATTAAAACACAGCTACTAAAACACAATTTTCTTAATGCAAACATCAGTAACTCAAAATTAGCAACTAAGGGGTTAAGTCTGCAGTTCACACTGTTGTGAAGCTACAGCCTCCCCCTTTAGTCTCTGTCATTCTTCTGTTTTTGCAAACAAAACAAAGCAAGACAAAACATCCACCCTTCTTTTGCAGGCTGAGTGAATTGTCTGTGGACATTCAATAATCCTAAAGTCGGCACCGTTTTTTGTCTCAGTGTCAAGTCAGTTGAACTTTTAGTCGTCAGTCCATCACAGTCCAGTCATGCATACCTCCACACACATTCATACCAGAAGTTGCTGATAATAGAGTCTCACGCGCAACCTATCCGAGGCTCCATCACCAGCAAGATGACGTCATCATTTTAAGGAAACAGTTCCTTGTATGTTTTTCCTTCTTTGGACTGGATCGACTCGCTGCAATCCTTTTAGGCTTCAGGATCAGTGTCCCATAGAACTTAATTTTCTCCCAAGCCCATTATAATCATGGAGAAAATACTTTGCGACTGTTTTCAATAATAATATTTTATAGCGCTTTAAAGTTCAATCTCTCAGGCCTGGATTAAAGAGCTGATTTGTTAAATCAGGAACTCACAAAATACCAAAATATCACCACCGGTGGATCACACCTCTCTGATGTTCTTATCACAGTGCACCGTAACAAAAGAAAAAACAGACGTAAACAATAAAACACTCATATAATAACAGATACTGGGGCCCATTGCAAACATGTCCAAAGTTCAAACCATCTTTCTCTCTCTTAGAGAAAGAGAACAATCCAAACCTCACTGATAGAATCAACCTAGCGTCAAACAAACCCAAATATCAACCAAGACTTCACCCACTATATTGTGTAGGCATAGCAGGCACCATAACTCATTTTTTTTTTTTGACAAAAACATGTTAGATCGACCTAATTCAATAGTGGACACTGGTTACACACAAATGTTTTGCTTTGGCAGAAACTTAAACAACTGAGTCAAATCAATCTTTTCACATTCTCTCCGAAATAAACTCACCATTCACTCATGATTTTCACTCTGTACCACTGCTCCTTATCAGGCTGTATGAAGCACAGTACACAATTCAGTGGAGGCCTTAAGCCATAAACAGACATCACGCACAGACATTGTTGTCACAACCAAACTACTTTAAACCTTGTCCCCTAAATCTACACAAATGCCCTCTGTGTGGCATGAAATGCATTTAACCCATAAACAACCAATGAGTTCTTATTGTTGTAACCGACTCCATATTTGGATGTTTGTGTGCAGCATTTGTTAGTAAAGCATTCTTCATTGCATCAGCGTGTGTGTGTATCACTCTTTATTGCACAAGCTTGTAAATGTGTGTGTGTGTGTGAATCACTTCTCAGTGAAGTGAATCAGCATTTCGATTTTTTTTTTTTTTGCACGTGTGTGTGTCGTTTCTCACTCAATCAATGAGTGTATATGTTCATATGCGTGTTTCTCTTCATTCTGAGTCAATGCATGTAGATGTGTGTGTTTGTGTGGGTGTTTGTGTTCATCACTTTCCTGTTCTGGTGTTCTGGGTAAACCACGGCCTGAAGCGTGCCCTGGGGTCCTGCTCTCCTCCCGTTTCAGTCCGTTTGCATTCGTTGGTGCTGCTGCTCAAAGTTCTGTCCATACTGGTTCTGGCCCCAGGTGAGGCAGGTTTTTTTCCAGTGTCTTGCATCTTCTCCTTAGCTTGACCCTTTTGCTTCTGTAGCTCCTTCAGGGTTTTGGTACGCAGCTCAATCGTCTGGATGTCAGTGTCAAACTCCAGTCTGCGCTGCTGCTCCAGCTCTTCCTCTGTTTCTCCCAGCCAAGTCAAGATTTTGTTCAGGTCAAAGTTCAGCTGCTGTCACTGCTGCTCGTTCTGCTTTGTTCTCATCTCCTTGCTGAGGTCCTGAGCCTGATTTCAAGTCGTGTGTCTGGGACTCCAAGTCTGATGGGTCCAACAATCAGCCAGCTCCTCCTGAGCCACGCTCAGTTTTCTGCTCTGATGTCTTGAGCTCTTACTGAGAGGCAGAAACCTCACAATCTTTTCCGTCCACTTCAGATTCAAGTCCATTGATGTTTTCCTTGCTTTGCTCCACTTCCTTTTGCGGCTTTGCTGTTCGGCTCTTCTCAGAGGTCAGCTCCTGGCTGAGCCCCGACACCTGTGCCTTCAGCTTATTTTCTCCTGGTGTTTTGTCCATTCTGAGGTGCCTCCTGACCTCAGTT
>NW_005188401.1:25423-28713 GCF_000239375.1 Pundamilia nyererei
GGTTGATTGTAGCTCAGGTCCAGCTCTTTCAGATGAGAGGGATTGGAACTCAGAGCTGAAGCCAGAGAAGTACAGCCTTCCTCTGTGATCAGACAGCCTGACAGACTGCAAACACACCACACAACAATCCATCCATAAACACTTGACTTATATTTTCTTCATTTTTTCAGTTTAATTCTGCTTTATTTATAGTAGGACAATTTTCTTTAGTTGTCTTTTGTAATAATCCACATCTATTTTCGGAAATTCTGGGAACTAGATGCACGGTGTGCAAAATTGTAAATTTTGGTATCGATCTGATATAAAGTAAAAAAAGGGCTTGTGTTCCCTGAACCGATACCAATAACAATACATATACCTTTAACTTGATTTATAAGTGCACCTTATACATCAATCAGGCACAATATTAGGACCACCTGCCTAACATTGGGTTGTTTCCCCTGGCATACTGCTTGATGTCATCCACGTAGAAGAGGTGGTTAATAATTGCGTCATTCCATGCCTGGCATCTGTAGCCAGTAATTGATAATCTGATTGAGGGGGTTCAGACCCATGCAGAACAGGACTGAGCTGCTGTTCTCATATTGTTCCCCTGCCAGTAACAGCACACCTGATGGTTCACTGGAGAACAGCTGGTTTATTCTACTGGCTTCTATCCCTCTTGTATACCTCTTTAGGCAGTTAGCCAAAGCTGTGAATCTTTGCTCGGAGAGCCCATAGAAAAAGACTTTCAGACTGCCTCAAAGAGATTCTGGCAACCTCTCAGGTGACTCAAGATGGGAAAGCTTATTTAAACTGAGGATATTGTCAAGTGTCATGGTCCTGGGTTATTCTATGCAGTGTTTTTGAGTTTTATTGTATTTTCTGTCATTTTGTATTATATTTAAGTCATGTTGTTATTCTATGGGTTTATTCTATTGTCCCTAGGTTATTCTGCTTAGTTTGGTTTATTAGATTTCCCCTTGTGTCTTTGCCCTCAGTGTCTCCCCCTGGGTGTCTGTGTTTATACAGTGGTGTGAGTCCTTGTGCCTTTTTTCTCTCCTTGTGTTTTATTCCATCTTGTTTCTCCAGCCCGTCATGTCTGCCTCTCTCCTTCGTTCCCTCTCGTCTGTCTCTCCTCCACTCGTATCTCGTTACCTGTTTTATTGTGAAGGTCTTGTGTTTCCATGTACGTTCTGTCTCGCTATGATTATCCATGTCAGCTGTGTTCCCCGTGTGCTCCCACATCCCCTTTTATCTTTCTGTGTATTTATGTCAGCGTCTCCCTCAATTCCGTGTCGCAGTCTCCCTCATACCAATCTGTCTGTTCTGCCTGCTAAGCCTGCCAAGTTTATTTTGTATATTCAAGTTTAGTTTTTTCTCGTGTACAGCAATAAAGCTGCCTTTTTGAGTTTAAGTTTCATCTCCGCGATTCCGTCTAAATTTTGAGTCCTTTCCTGCCTGCCTGCACAGCAGAATATTGGAAAGAATACTTCGAGGACCTCCTTAATCCCACTGACATGTCTTTCATAGAGGAAGCAGAGTCTGGGGATAAGGGGGACGACTCCTCCATCACGAGGCGTTAGGTCACTGAGGCAGTTAAACAAATCTTTGATGGCCAAGCCCCTGTACTGGATGAGATTTGCCCTCTACAATTTGCTTCTACAATGTTGCATGCAGATCAGGGGTAGTACCTTTGGATTGGCAGCCTGGGGTACTGAACAAGTGGGACCGGAGGGTGTGCTCCAATTATAGAGGGATCACACTCCTCAGTCTCACTGGAAAAATCTATGCCAAGGGGCTGGAAAGGAGAGTCCGTCTGGTAGTCGATTTCGAATACTGGAGTAACAATGTGATTTTCTTCCTAGTTACGGAACACTGGATCAGCTTTTTACCCTTTTAAGGATACTTGATGATGGATGGGAAAAGCATGGCTGTTTATCTATCTGTCTATCTATCATGATGATGATCAAGCAGGCAGGTGTGAACAAAAGATTAAAGTGCATAAAGGTAAGTAGCAAACTAAATCGACAAAGCATAAACTAGCATACATACTGTAAATGTGGCACCAGGGGACATGGATGAAACAGGAAGGAGAATAGAAGAATACAAATCACCTAGGATGACATCTGGTATGCAGAACCTCAGGGCATGCAGTTCGTGCTCCAAGCTATGTATGACATGCTACCCTGTCCAGCAAGCCTGCTTATCTGTGACAAGAGAAAGCATCCAACATGCCTCCTCCAAACATGGTGAGGGTACACTGCATATCTACAACAGCTACCCAAAAGCCCTTAGGGACAGTAAACAGGTCTGCAGTCAAAGAAAAATCTCCTTTTAATGGTTTACTGATGCCAGATATTCCTCTCTAAGACCTACAACTCTCTTGGCATCAGAGGAGCTGCAAAGAGGAAGGCCATCAAATCTGTCACTGAGGCTGCAAAAAGAGCCTTCAGGTGGATTTGCATTAATAGGTCCAAATCGTGGGCCAGTGCAGCTGGGACATAAGTCAAGGTCTGATCAGGCCTGACTGAGTCACCTAATCAAGGCTGTCTTAATGTTGCAAGGCCCAAAACACCCGATGACCTCAAAAAAAAATCAATGACAATACATCTCAGCATATCTATGGATGTCTGTACAATATACTTTTTTTGGTATTCTAACTAAATGCAAAATGTAGCTTTTCTCTTAATTTTTCTGTAGTCCTAAATCTAACTCCTAACACTACAGTTCATAACAATGAAAGGAAATTGGTATGCTATGAACACAAAATAGCCATAGATCTCTAAATGATCATTGCATAAATTTGATTTATTCAAACAAATCTAAAACAAAATTCGCATATCAAACATTTTTAGATAGCAAGTCAGAATCTGATAATACATGTAAATGGTTAATAAAAGGTAGTTTTAAATTTCTATAAGGGTTAGCTGTCTATGCAAAAATAATTATTCAGAAATTCAGATTTTTTTTAAATGAAAGTGGAAAAGTTTACTTACCGGAGAGTTTCCAGTGTACAACACAAACTCTTCAGTCCAGTAGAGAGAATCTTCACTCCTGAATCCTGCAGGTTGTTGTTACTCAGATCCAGCTCTCTCAGATTAGAGGACTGAGAGCTGAGAACTGAGGACAGAGCTTTACAACTTCTCTCTGAGAGGTTACAGCCACTCAGTCTGAAACACAATGACATTTGTGATTAAAAAAAACAAAGCACTGTATGGTTTACCTATGACCTATTGTCTATGTGTTCAACTTGGCTATATGCAATGTATCAAGATTTCTGGCTCAAAACACTTTGGATTTCAAGGAGA
>NW_005188401.1:30233-31393 GCF_000239375.1 Pundamilia nyererei
ATTATTCCTCAAAAATACAACTTGCCTAATAATTCTGCACTCCCTGTATTGAAGATAAACAATGGTCTCATATCATGTTGCATCACCATTTACCTGCCCTTACCTTCAGTTACCTCCAGTAACTTAAGTAGTGAAGGTAGTTTGAAAGAGATTACAGGATGACTCCACCTTAACAACAGGACCACTCTGAACAGTAGCCTGCTGAGTGTGTCTGCTCTTGTAGCCATCTTCAGGTCACATATTACGCATACCATGTGTGACTGCAACCATTCCCCAACTTTCTCTGAATTGTACTAATTAATTATTGATAAATGATCATGAAAATTTCTATATTAATGGTCACGAAATTGACCTCATAACCCATTGTTAGTCCACTGTGATCATTTTGTTCATTATGGAAAAGTACTGTTTATAAAATTGTGGAAACATGTCAACTGAAACTAAGGAAGTCACTTGACTGACAAAACATCCCTTCCATGGAGAATTTTACATTCAAATGAACAGAATCAGCTTTACAAGATTATAAGTTTAATTCAATTGTTCTTTTTTCCATTGTGCATACATGCTTTCCATGTGAGTGTGAATGGTTGTCTGTCTCTCTGTGCGTTAGATTGGTGAAAACCAAAGAGTGTATCCTGCCTCTCGCCCTAAGCTAGATAGGGTAGGCCTAGAACATACCCCCCCCCTCTCCTCTCCATGACCCCAGTAAGGATAAGCAGAAGAAAAAGGATGGATGGATGGTTTTCTATTAAGTAGAATCAACATTTTAAAAATAAAGGGATGGGCACATATTTACTTACAGAGCTTGGTTGGAGGCTTTGACCACTGGCAGCAGCCTCAGAAGAGCCTCCTCTGAAGCAGAGTATTTCTTCAGGTCAAACACATCCAGATCTTCTTCTGATGACAGTAAGATGAAGACCAGAGCTGACCACTGAGCAGGAGACAGTTTATTTGTGGAGAGGCGTTCTGCTTTCAGGGACTGTTGGATTTCCTCCACTAGAGAACAATCATTCAGTTCATTGAGACAGTGGAACAGATTGATGCTTTTTTCTGCAGGCAGATTCTCACTGAGCTTCTCCTTGATGTACTGGACTGTTTTCTTAATGGTCTGTGAGCTACTTCCTGTCAGAGTCAGCAGACCTCGAAGGAGACTCTGATTG
>NW_005188401.1:32690-34907 GCF_000239375.1 Pundamilia nyererei
AATAGACTTAAGTTCATGCTGACTCCACTCAACGTCCCTAATTAAAGTTCCTAAAAGAGTCAATAGACAAAAGCATCACTATGGATTATTATATGCACATATTTTGAATATATATGTCCATTCATTGAAACAATAGTAAAGGTTCTATTCATCCAGCAGCTTAAATCTTTGAAGAAATCCTCTTACTGCTCTGTAATTCGTCAGCCAGCTCATCCTGCTTTATTCTCCTCAGGAAATGCAGTGTGATCTTCACAAATGATTCTCTGATGCTATTCGGCTCGTCATCCTCACCCACTAATGCACAATTATTGTCCGTCTGACTCGCTAAGCATTCTGGGTAATCTGGACACAGAACCTTCTGGATCTTCTGCAGTTCTTTCTTCACAAAAGTGACCATTTTGTCCTCCAAGAGCTGCAATGGAATACTTTATGAATGAGGGCAGAGTGGGAGGGTGAGGTTGCTGTACCATAGACACTGAGAAAAAACAGAACAAAATGCAAGCAACAAGAGGGAGGAAACAGAGACATGCAATATTGTATGTGTCCATGAGAGTAACAGAAGAGAACTTTAGAGCATATCATCAGAAGTCTCACCCCTGACCCTAACTACAAGTAAAAAGGAAAGTTGGAAGCCTAGTCTTAAAAGTCAGGCATCTTGCTATTAAAAACTGGTATCTGATTTTAGAGGAGACGATCTTGACAGCTATTCCTCCCATTCTACGGTTAGAAACTTGAGGAACCACAAGTAAACCTGCAGTTTGACAGCGAAGTAACTGGTTGACATAATAAGGCAGTATGACCTCTGCAACAAAAGATATGATTTTCAGCTAATGTCAAGGGTATATGACATCTCACCTCTGCAGCATTTTAATAACTCCCCAGTGCAAACACTGTGTTGAACATTTTACATCACTAAAATTGTCCGCAGTAAAGGCTTAATTCATAGAAATCAATTCAGTGATGTGCAATACAAAGAGTCCTAATGAAATCCAAACCCTGACCTGTCTTTAACAACAAAAAAAAAAGAATGAGACGTATTTTCGATCAGACCTGCACTGTTCAAAATGCCATAGATGCCATATTTCGTGACAAGACCAAGTTTTATCTATAATGTTTTCCAATTATCTATCTAGGCAGATAGTTTACCAGACACTACCATTAGAGCCAGCAGTTGAAGGATGACATGTAACTGTTCATTTTCCCAGCTTCCAGTGTTTCTGCTTTCATTTAAACAGTGTTGAGTTGTGCTTCTAATACACTGAGCCTTGCCTCCAGTAATTAGAAAAAAGTATGTTATATGGACAATTATTGCTAAGAGGGAAGAGGAATAACTACACATCTCAAAAATTATGTCATGAAATTTAAAGGAGGCAGAGGTCTGTCAAGGACAATTGGATCTACCTTCTGAACTAAAACCCTTGCATGTAAAAGTAGTTGTTGTACATATACAGACCATAAATATGGAGTCCAGGTGTGTTTGATGCTGCTGGGACGACTGACCCCTGGGAACCTCTGAGCTCTCCTGGTCCACTCTGTGGAGGAATCATGAAGATCAAGAATAATACAAAAGATAACCAAGTAATTAAGATGCTGGTGCTTCCCATCCCTAATAATAATAATAATAATAATAATAATACTTTTGTCTGATACCTTGTTGGTATCTTGCTCTTGACTACTCTTATTGTCTTTTGCTTGTATTTCTTCTTTTTCTCTTATTTATTGCTGCTCTTTTTGGTAAACTACAAGCACAGTCTATCTCAAAATTAATATGTTTGTATATTATTATTAAATTTACTCAGGTATTTTGTTGTGATGTAGCTGAAGCTGCTGGACCTGCAGGAGTGTTGATGTGATCAGATCTAGTGTATGACTGGCTCAGGTCGACTGCACAAAGCTGAGTGTCAAACTTTGTCTTCTTCCTGTAGCTCTGAATTGAGTCCTTCTACACTATTACATGTGACACAGTGACAGGAAGTTCATTCATACATGAGTGGATCGAGATCTGGCAGGAAAACGTGGAACCTCCTCTGCATGAATCCTGCACTCCTCCTGATCTGTCCGATTGATCCAGAGAACAGCTGTCTGAAGATCATACACATCACTCTGGTAGGCATGCTGCCAACAGCCAGCTGGATCATTGCTTCATGTTTTAAAGGAGGTTTCTTTATTAGTCAGTTCATTATTCGAACCTCATCAGATCATGCCTCTGTTATACTG
>NW_005188401.1:35645-37745 GCF_000239375.1 Pundamilia nyererei
AACACCAAACTCTTGAGCCACGATCGCCCCAAATATCTGATTGATCCTGATAGGAAAATAAAATAAAACAAAATAAAAAAATACTTGAAGTTCATTATCTTGATTTTAAAATGCAAATCCATCCATCCATTCTCTTCAGCTTATCATTGCCCGGGTTGTGGGGGGACTGTAACCTATCCCAGCAGGACAAACACTGGACAGGTCGCCAGTCGTTCGCAGAGTTTAAAATGCAAATGGTTTAATAAAATCTATAAATATCTTTTTAAAATCACAAACAAACCAAATTAAATTAGAATAACATTTCCCCATCAAAAATTATTCAGCTAACAATAAATTAGTTTATAAAATCTAGCCTAACCCTGATTAAATATTGAGTATTACTCTATGTTAGATAAGTTATTTGATTCTACAGTATATTAAATATTTTGTGTTCCTATTCTGCACATGTTACCGGTCAGCTGTAATATTAATATTAATTATTCCTTGGATGAACAGATGTCCAAAGTAGGGATACCTGAACAGGCAATGAAGTACAATACTGAAATTCAGAAAATGTAACAATGTTATCAACATCTTTTTCAGCACTGTTGGGCCAGACAAGAAAACAAAAGACAATCTTACACTGAAATAACTTTTCCACAACTGCAATATGAGACATGATCAATATAAAGCTGATATTCCTAAGTCTGTCCGTGTTTTGACAGACAACATAGGAGAAGATCAGAATAGAGCTTCTCCGAACCAGTCATGGTTGGAACAGAGTTTAAGCCATGTCAGTTTACGCTGACTCACTCAGCATAGGAGGAACAGCACACATGTGCTAACCTCCGGGCTGCTCCACCCACATACAGCACTATGTTATGAGTAACATACTGAGCAACAGCCTCACCGAATGTGACACCAAAATGCACACCTAAGGCTCAAATAACGAGATAACATAAACAGTAGTATAAAATAAAGTTGTTTGTTTAAAACTTTTTTTTTAAATTTTGTTCATATTCATCTGCAAAACCTCAAGCTTTTTAATAGTCAGCATTAAAATGGACAGGAAACAGCGCATAAATAAAGGCCAATTTATACCACGGAGCCCTAATACTGTCTGTGAAGCTGGATTTAAGAAACAAGCCTTTAAAGTCAAAGTATAGCATGTTTAGCACTATCTTGCGCCGGTACAGAACATGATGTCACCTGTTTTTTGGTTCCTGCTAATAGACTCATCTTACTTTATATTTGCTGACAGTTAGGTGTGGGGGTGAATGGTGGTGTACCCAGTACCCGCTGTCATCAAGACAAGAAGTTCCTTACCATGCATTGAGTGTTGCAGCTTAAATCCAGCACCCTGAGAGTGTACACTAAACATAAGGAAGGTGGCCGAGGACTAGTGAGTGTCAGAACTATTGGAGGAAAACATGAGCACGAGCATGACTTCCTGTTTGCTGAGGTGGATTTTCAGTAAACCAAAAGGTTGTTTTTAAGACAGTTTAAAGGGGATTGAGGGAATGACGTGTTTGCACTTCAGTTTCTATCCAACAACATCAAGCAGTTAAATCAAAGCTCACCTCTCTGCAGCAGACAGAGGCTGGGATTTAAAATCAATGGGACGATCTGCAGAACGGTCACTCTTTAAGGACACACAGCTGGGTTCGGGTTCAGGTCCAGCAGCTCTCTCATAAATCCTGTTAGAAGAAAAATGTGTTTTTCATTTACAGCCACGGAAGCTGATGAAGAATTATAATATCTTCATCATCCCAAAGAGAAACAGGTTTTCAGGATGAGCATGAGCAGAAGGGAACTCCAAACTAGTGTTGGCAGTGTGAGAACAGAGCGCCACCCAGAAGTAAACACAGTCATTTACAGTGTGCCGGACTATTGATGGTCCTACTGTGAGCAGCAGGAGTTTAAATGTACATGTTGGACATGTTTTACAGAATAAAGGAACTCCTCACTCAGTGACTTCCTTTGACCAGGAAACAACATCAAGAAGTTTATTTAAATCAAACTGACATCAGAGAAATCAAATGTTACTAACAGCTCACCTCTCTGCAGCAGACAACTGCTGGCTTTTAAAATCAATGGGACGGTCTGCAGACCGGTCACTCT
>NW_005188401.1:38588-45190 GCF_000239375.1 Pundamilia nyererei
CTGAACTACCGCGTCGTGTCCTCGGAAGTCTGCACTCCCGAGCGAACTTGTAAGAACTAGAATTAGGGAAGTATGAACTTCTGTGTTGAGATTAGACTTGGTCAAACGTTCCGCACCAGCTGTAAACATAAAGAATGTCAAGTATGACGCCTCTCTGCATTTTACACGGTGCTGAGCTACCAGCCAGGCTAAAGTCAGACCATTTGTCACAGGTCTCCTTACTGCGGTCAGCCGCCATCGCTATGCTAGAGATCATCAGTCTGAGTCAGTCTCACACATTAAATGGTCCAGCTGTGAATCCGTTACTGTTGAGCGGCAGATTTGTGCTGGAACTAAGGAAAACATTACAAACTGCTAACGCTACCTTCACATGGAAACGGCCACCGGCATCATTCACAAACACCAAGTCCAGGAAGGAGGAGCCATAGAAAGAAGGAAACACGCAGAGACGTTAGCGTCATCTCGGGAATACCCAGCTGGAGCCCCGCCCCTTCTAATGACGTTAGTCAGAGACTACACATGAAAAACCATCATCACTCTGAATTTACAGCTCACTTTCACAGGTTTGATTTTTTCAAACTGTAGTTGTGATACAGGATATTTAATTTTAGTTTTTGAAAGTTCAAATGCTTAGAAAAAACTACAAAGTGACAATTTTGATTGTATATTATATTTAAATTAAATAATAATATTAAAAATAGACTCAATACAGTCATTGCAGGACTGTAACTTTGTTTTTGTTTTTTAAAGAGCAGACATTATATTTTAAGGATCTGAATGTTTTTTGTTTTTTAGTTACAGGAAAAGGACTGCAAGGCAGCCAGGAATAATACAAGGTGTGTCTTTTTAATGCCAAGTTCACAACTGTAAAATATTCCAACAAGCCACAAACCAGGCAGGAACACATGAGCGAAGGTTACCAGACAGTGACAGACATGACAAAGGGGACCCAAAGCTTTATTTACAAAAAGGATAATTAAGGAAATATTGAACAGCTGGTTGGGACTAATCAGGGATAGCAAAATGCAAGGTACATACATAATTCCAGAAAAGTTGGGATGTTCTTTAAATTTGAACAAAATGAAAACTAAGACTTTCAAATCATAAGAGCCAATATTTTATTCAGCCGTACTTTGGTCAACACTTGTTGTTTTTTTTAAAAAGTGCTATATAAATAAACAGGAACTTGGTGCAGCATTGGTGTTTCTGGAGTTTTGGTGTTGGAATTAAGTCCCATTTATTTTGCCTGGTTTTTGGCTGCTGAACAGTTTGCTGCCATGTTTGACATATTTTTCTTTTAATGATGCACCAAAGAGGTGAAGATCTGGACTGCAGACTGACCAGTTCAGCACCTGGACTCTCCTCCCATGAAGCCATGCTGTTGTAATAGATGCAGTATGTGGTTTTGCATTGTCCTGCTGAAATATGCAGGGGCTTCCCTGAAATAGACATTGCATATGTTGTACATATATGTTGCTCTAAAGCACAAGTGTCAAACTCTGGCCTGCTCTGCTCTGACCAGGGCTGCCTGGTCCAGAGCAGTCTTCCTAGATGCTTGATTTGAAAATAATAAAACACATATTAATTTAAAAAAAAATGATGATAAAGATGTTCAGTGTCTATAGGCCTACCAGTGTTCATTCATGGTGTGTTTGTCTCCTCATTTTCATGTTTGTCTCTGTAATGCCTAAACACTGAGGAGGTGCTTTTGTTTGTGTAAGAAAGCTCCGCAGAACAGATGCGACAACTAACCTGCATAAAGTGAAATAAATAATTTACACTGCAAGTCACATTGTTGTTTTTTGTTTCTATTCTGATAGGTTACACTGAAACAAAGACAGACAAACTATTACCTTATTTGCTGTTAAAAGATCAAAATGATCCCACACAGCAGAAACATTTCTTTTTCTTTCCGGCTCCATTTTGTTATGGAGAGATGTGTGTTTTTTTTATTTTAAATCTTTGCGAGAGTAATTTTGTAGGGGGGGTTGGTGGCGACTCATTCCGTTGGCAGATGCGGATGCGGTACCTTTTAAACACAGTTTGGCGCGTTGGCAATGAGCGATGCAGCAGCTGTATCGATCACGTGACTTAAAGCGACGCACGCACCAACACAGGTATCGCTAGGTGAGCTTGATACGTGCGTCACTGTTGCTGGACTGGGATACAGACCAGGTGTGGAGTGGAGCTTGTTGTTGGTGTATTTGAAGAAACTGTAAGTTTGCTTTGTTTCCTTTAACAGTTTGTCTTTAGGAACTTTACTGTTTGTTCAGCTCATGTTTGATTTCTTCACACAACAAACTGTGTGTGTTTGTATTTCCGGTCTCTCCTTTAAAGTCAGTGTAATGTATTCCGACGAGGCCGAGCGTGTCCGTCATTTTCTGTTACTGTGTGATCAGACTAAACACACAGAATGTGTTCTGAGCTCGACTGGAGACACTCCTGTTTATATTCACAGGAACAGCAGGAGACGGAGAGCGGACTTTGTAAATGAATATTTTATATAAATTTGTGTTAGACGCAGATTCAACATGTCGGTTTAAACAAACTGCGCCACAAACTGTTGGATCCTCTCCAACAGGAAGAAGTGTTACAAAACACACAAAAGTTACTGTAGTTCACTAAAAAAAACCCTGAAATCCCAACTGAAACTAGATCAAAAGAAAGCTAAAATAGAAGTTAAAAACTACACACAAAAATTAAAACTACATTATTTATCAGGGCTGTAGACTAACTTTTTGTCATGGTTGCACCGGTGCACTTAAAGGAGATAACCTTAACAATATTCTGCAATTTTAGATTTCTTTAGTATTGCACAACAGAAATGAGGTGTTCTTGTCCAAGGTCATTTAAGTGACAAAAAAGAAAGAAAAAGACAGCGGCTGACAGCACTGTAAACGGCACACTGGTGGGTAATAAGCAAATGAATAATGCAAAAAACAGAGGTTTGAGACAGGAAACTGTTCTTGAAGTACACAGAAAGAGAGAGAGCTGTGCATGAAGTGTGATTTATTTATTTTTTTATTGTGGTGGAAGCAAAACAGCAAAAGTCAGTGTTCATGTTAGTATCTGAAGAATTGATGGAGAAAGCACTGATTCAGGGGAATAAGTGGAGTATTTCTGGCTGTAGCTCAGGTGGCAGAGCATGTCAGCCACTAATCAGAAGGTCAGTGGTTCGATCCCAGGCTGCATGCCAAATATCCTAAAATACTAATCCCATGTTTGCCTACTGGTGTCAGTCTGTCTGTCAGTGCGCCCCAGAGCAGCTGTGGCTACAATGTGGCTTGCCATCACCAGTGTGTGAATGTGACTGAATAGTGTAAAGCGCTTTGGGGTCTAAGTAAAGCGCTATACAAATGTAGGCCATTTCCCAAACAGATATCCTGCTGTGATCTTTGCTCTGTGGGTTAAATGACAGGATAGAGAGGCTTGTTTTAAAATTATAAAATGATTCCTTTAGTCCCAGAATAAAAATAAGTTTTGAACATTTGGATGTCACAACATATCTGAATTGAAAAACTCAAGTCAAAGTTTGTTTCTCTAGCATATTTAAAACGGCTCAATCGACCAATGATATCCTGCTCAACTAGAGCCAATAAGCAGATTTTTAGAGTGTTTAACAAGATTGGGCTGCTCTTACGTTATTAAGACGTTAATATATTTTTATTATAGGTTCAAAATTAGGAGCCACCACTGAAAATGCTTTATCACCTCTGCTCTCCTGCTCACTAACAGCAGCCTAAGGTTGGCCACTGTTTCACAGTAATTGAAACATCTGTTTGACCATAAGCCAGTGGTTCTTAAACTTGTTGGAGGTACCGAACACCACCAGTTTCATATGCGCATTCACTGAGTCCCTCTATAGTGAAAAATAAAATGTGATTTTTTTTTTTTTTTCATATTCAAGACATAGACATGTTTTTTACTGGTGTATGAAATCCATGAACATCACCTTGTTCAAAGAACAAAACCAACACAATGCATGAACTTAAAACACATTACATACCTGCAAATCTGTGAGACTTTTGCTGTTGCTTTTGAGAGACCAGTTCAGATGTGGCTTCACCTTGGCAAGTGCCACTCTCATGTCATTTTCACAGCAAAGTCTGTTGCTTTTTCTTTCTTTTTATGTCCAGCATTGTCGGAAAGGATTGCTCGCAAAGATATGTTGTAACAAATTGTATAAAAAAATCCACGGCTTTCTTAGCAATAACTGAATACTTGTCCATTTGTCGACAGCAAAACGTTGAGAGCATTGTTGTTCTGAAGAGTTGCTGTTGAACCTGGCTCTGACATCTGCTGTCTTAACAGCAAACGTGAACGGCTGTCTCACCCATGCTGGATATGACTCTCTTGTAGGAAAATATCTGTGGAGAGACTTTGCAAGCTCATCTAAGTGCGTTGCAATTGTTTGCTTCAGTTCCGTGGATACAGAAATATCTCCGATTCCAGACTCATCTTCGACCTTACTTGCACAGTTGTCCAGAAGGGGGAAGTTTGCGAAGTTGTTGTTCTCTGTTCATCGTTTCCATAACGTTAGCTTTTTTTGAAAAGCCTTCAGGTGTTCTTCCGTTCTATGATATTGACTCCACCACCCTGCATCTGCTGATTGAGAGCTGTGACTATATCAGTCGTGTACGCTAAAATGAGAATGAACTCAGGATTTTTGAAGCAATCTGCATGACAGTGTTGGTGCTCTTACAAAAACAGGGCTAATTCCACACGCATGGCTAAAACAGGATTCAGCACCTGTCCCTGGGACAACCACAGAACATTAGAATGGTACAGAAGTAATTCGAATTCGGAGCCCATTTCTTTACACAGCTCACTGAAGATGCGGAGCCTCAGAGCACTATTTCGCACATAGTTCACACATTCCACCACAGTTTTTAATACTTCTGCCATTTTTGGGAGCAAGGTTTTTGTTGCCAACGCATGCCTGTGCAAAATACAATGCGTCACAATGATGTGTGGTGCATCGGCTTTTACTAGTGCACCAAAACCAGAGTTTCTTCCCAGCATGACTGGAGCTCCATCTGTACAAACTGCAACCATATCCAATGAAAGATTGTTGTCTCTGAAGAAGTCATTCACAAGCTTCTTCACATCGGCTGCCTTATTTGTTGTTGTAAGTACAAAATAAAAAAATCTTCTTTTATCATGTCATCTTTCACATAGCGCACAAAAACAGTAAACTGGCTTAGATTAGCAGCGTCTGTGCTCTCATCGAGTTGAAGACTGAATTTTGCCGGGCTTGAAATCAGATCTGTGACTACTTGAGCCAAGATATTTTTACTCATGTCTTCTATTCTGTTGCTGACGGTCTCATTCGAAAGAGGAATTTGGGATAATTTACCTTCGGCGACTGTTCCGAGTGTCAGATTCGCCATCTTTAACGCCGCTGGTTTCACGAGTGTTTCACCAATGGTGTGTGGCTTGCCTTGCTTTGAGATCAGGTAAGCAACTTCGTACGATGCTGTGAGGATCCGTTTGTTAATCTGGCTCTCTCCACTTTGAATTCAGCAAGTGTTGTGTTCTTGTATTCCCCGTCTCCATGCAGCTTCAAGAAGTGTTCCTTTAGTTTTGCCGGTGCGAGACTAGAGTTGCTCAACTTGGCGTTGCAAATCATGCAGATAGGACGCTCACTCCCATCACGTTCCGTGATACATGTGAATCCATATTGTACATATTCGTCCAACCACTTTCTTCTTTTGCCCGAGATACTTAGTATGGATTAAAATATTAACAAAAAAAATCACATGAAGTACTACCACGACATTCACACTTTGACTACTGCGTGCGCTACATTCCCTGCAGCACTGATTGGCCAAGCAGTGTAGCATGATCATCTGCAGCCAGTGATGGCCAAAAGGGGGTGTGTCATCACAAATTTACACGATGATTTGGGTATGTCTGGACCTCCGCGACCTACGCGGTGGAGGCTGCCAAACCCCTGAGACCGACTCACCGAACCCCTAGGGTTCAATCGAACCCAGGTTAAGAGCCACTGCCATAAGCAGGTATAGTGTAAACAACTGTTAGAGGTCAGAGGCCTTTATAATTACAGTGGAGGTGGATGTATAGATGTGGTAAAGAATTGAATTAAACCTGTTTGCTTCTGTCTGTTTAAAAATCCTTTGTTACAAATATTGAATCTACTTCAACAGGAAGTAATTACAACAACAACAACAACACACAAAACACAAAAGTTTTTGCATTGTTTATTCACGCTGACTTCATTAGACCAAATAAAATTATTATATTAAATTAATGAAAACATTAACAGATAATTAGACATTAGTTATCAGGTATGTCCCAGGCAGTGAGATGTTGAGACAGAAGAATCGTGTTTGAAATAAATAAAACATTGATGAATGTAGTATTTATTTTCATTATGTTTTAATCAGATTTAATATAAAAAGTCATAATTACTTGTACTAAAATGTTATGTTCCTATAAAATAATACCAAGTAATAGTTATCAATTTCTGTTTGTACACATGATTTAACTCAAAGAGCATATGTCAGTCTCACTGTCTGTGCCCAAAGTGTTTGACCTCAGGGGCCCGTTCTTCGTACTTCGCTAAGTAAGTTAGCTGGATT
>NW_005188402.1:0-852 GCF_000239375.1 Pundamilia nyererei
CGCCCAAGACTCTGGGTGAGACTGTAGATCTTGTTCTGCAGGTAGACCAACAAATTGTGTCATGGTTTCTTCATGCTACAGCTACAGCTCCACCACATCCTCCATCCTCTGAAAGAGCAGCTGCTAATGCCAAAAATATTTCCATCAAGGAGCCTATGCTGCTGGGGAAGCTATCCAAAGAGGAGAGAAAAAGAAGCTGGTGTGAAGGGCTTTGTGCTTACTTTTGGTTGGTTTGACATCTCTGCACCAAACAATCAGGTGACTGAGAGAAATGCCTGTAGTCATTCACTTTGGTAATTGTGAACATTGATGGAGATGTCCTCCACAGTCACACTTAATACTTGTATTTCCTTAACTTGCATCCAACACGACTATGTTCAGTTTAAATCCAGCTTCCCTTTATGGTTTGTAGAAAATTGTATTAAACCATTACTCAACGTATGTCTGCATGAGAGGAGATAATTCTGACGTACTTGTAAGAAGACTTGATGAAAAGGAAACCGACCCTGTAACTTATTGAAAACAGGTCACTGCTGCATTGAGGGCTAATAAAAACAAGACCATGTAGTGTCCATTGTGCATACACATGCACTGGGATATTCCAACTCTGATTGTGTAACTCAGGAGGCAAAGAATTTGCATGGTTCAGTCCTTGCTGCCAGTAAAACCTGTTGGAAGCAGCAATTCTGAGAGTCGTTGGTCATTTGCTTGAGTGTTTCCCTAAAGTGCAAAATCAACAACCCCAGCATTTGGTTTATTACACATGGGCCAAAAGTGCAAGTCACTCCTTACTGATGTTACAATATGGCTTTATGGAGCAGACGTGACCCCGTGTTCTCAGGTTTCTGCCAT
>NW_005188402.1:2440-4411 GCF_000239375.1 Pundamilia nyererei
AACCTGCAGGAAAGTGATGTTATGAGCATAAGTTGTAATGTAAATATATCAGAAAAGTGCAGAAAAGTCTGGATAAACATTCAAAGGAAGTCAACATTAGATATGAGGCCATATCTCTATGCAGCTCTCTTTTAAAATTCTTGCCAGTATAAAAGGTTTTGGCCCACAATTATTCTGCAATTTTCAAAACGAGTGAAATCCATGGACTGAGATGGTTAGTCATAAGTTTTAATGCTACACAAACCCTTTGCTGTATGTTTTTCCAGCACTTATTGCTTGCTTGCTTGTTTAGCAATGTTCTTATAAACTGTACTAACTGATCAGCTTCACACCATGTACCATAACTTTTAAACTTGTCAATGACATTGTCAACAAAGTCTCAGAGAACTTTAAGTGTCTGGAGTTGACTAATAAAACGGTCTCTTAGTTTTTGGTCTTTTCTGTGCTCTCAGTGTGAACCTGTACATCTACAGAATTAATATCTGTCAGAAGAAGTCATTTCAATGTTTTGTTCATTCCCAAAAGGTTGCAACAATTGTGATTACATTTTGCAAAACCCCGACAACGCTGAAGGATTACATCACATGTTTTTGTTAAAGATGCCATGAAATCACACAAACCTGACAAAAACTAGGTTATGAGACTAACATATCAAAGTTGAATATTTCTGACAGAAAATGTATTTCTGACTATTGTCTTAAGATTGACTTGAACAAAAAACACCTTTAAAATCCAAATCAGTTATTAAAACATCCCACCTAATCCAGAGCAGGAGAAAGAGGAGTATGATGACCAGAGCAGTAACAGAGACTGAGAGGATTACAGGAAGTTCCCATGAGCCTGGAAGTAAGTGAAACAAAAACATTGAACTTGATGGGTTAATCAGTGATTGATCATTAAATAATACAATTTTCTCTAAAAATGTTAGAATATCAGGACTTAATGCTGTGAACTAAAACCAAAACTGGATAATCGAGGATTCCAGGATGGTTTTTTTTATTTTTTCAGTTTAATTTTATTTGTGAAAAATTACAACAGTCCCCTCACAGTAGTTTTTATTGTGAGGTGAAAACCAAACAATAATATTATCAGTTTCAACATCAGGTGCATCAGTAACTTACCTGTGACAACAGTGAGATGATGGGAGGTGGAGCTGCGACGTCCTCGTGTGTTCTGGGCTTCACAGTAATAACTCCCACTGTGTTCAGGTCTGAAGTCAGTGATGATGAAGTTCTGTCCAGATGCTTTTGCTGAGTCATCATCCTCCTTGTACCAGGTGTAGTTAGCTGCTGGGTTAGCATCACTGCTACAGGTCAGAGTGACTGAACTGCCCTCCACTAACTCACCAGAGGGACTGACTGACACAGAGGGAATCTTTGGAGCATCTGGAGGAAACCGAGAAAAAAATATTTACATTCAGTGTGAGAAAATTTCCACCAAGAATGAAAACATTACAGGAAACTGTTATCAAGACAGATCAATCTGCTGCTGTTTACTTACACTGGACATCTATGAATAAAGACACAGAGAGCTGATCCTCAGTCTTGCAGTCGTAGATGCCTCTGTCCTCAGAGCTGATGGAGGCGAAATTATAAATACCTTCTGGTGTTAGAGGCAAGATTTGGTTGCCTTTGTACAAAGTGTTCTTAGCTGCTGGATTAGCATGTGTGCGGCAGGTCAGAGTGACTGAACTGCCCTCCACTATCTCACCAGAGGGACTCACTGACACAGAGGGAAGCTTTGACGGATCTGCAGATAAAAGATTTCTTTATTAAAGTTGGCGTTTAAACTCATGTAACATTACAGCGTGATAAACTGTAGCTGGCTTGGAGCTGTGATATGTTGTTGGTGACACAGTGAATAAAACTCACACACTGATGGAGAGCGGTAATCCTCGTATCCAGAGAAAGCACAGGAGATGTTGTCTCCAGGATTAAAGTAGTCTGTATAAGCAGAAGTTTGCTGTGTCGT
>NW_005188402.1:5659-7594 GCF_000239375.1 Pundamilia nyererei
TTCATCACCTTTCATTTTAGTAAACCACACAGCTTTTTCAACTACAGTCACTTTCCCATTCACTCTGGATGGGTACGTGTAGGTGCAGCGTATGTCCACTGTTGATCCTTTTAAGGCACAAATCTGAGTAGAGGTGTAAGTCACTGACCAACCATCCTCACCCTGAACTGCTGAAACACATCAGAAACAAAACAATGAATTCTTCTGCTTTTAAAGGTGTGTCCACGCTCTCTGCAGTTAATCTGTATGTGAGCTGAGGCAGGAGGACACACACTCTGAAGGTGCAGCGAAGGAATTTCACCTGTGAGCCACAAGGAGGCTGAACTGAAGAGAAAGGTTTTTGTGAGAAAAGAGAAGTGAGAGAAATAAATGAGAAAAGCAGAAACTGATGTGTGGAACTTTACAGCTGATGGGAAAGTTTCTTACATCATGTCAGGGAGCAGCTGTGTGCACTTGCGAAAAGATGCAGACTCGGAAGTGGAGCGTAACTCAAAAAATGGCTTTATTTACAGACTGGGGAAATAAACAATACAAACCTAAACTGGGAAAAGCTAGTGAGCTGACCACTCAGGAAACACATGGAAAATTCCACAAAACCAGGGATGACATGATACGGAACTGAGGGAGACTGTGACATAAATACACAGAAAGCTAACAAGGAACAGCACAGGGGACACAGCTGACACTAATAATAATGATGAGACGGGGAAAGACCAAACACAATATGATGTACACTGACGAGAGACTGTTAAAGTAAAACAGGAAGTACACTACAGACACACAGACCCAGAATAGACACTGAACAGAAGTAAACCAACACAGAACATGGGGGTACAGGGTCCAAAAGCTAAGCAGTAGAAATCTCAAACCAAGGAGAACAGAAGAGCTGAAACCTGAAACACAACCATCCTAAGAAATTAAAAGCACAACACTCAATACACTGGTTTACTGACCGCGGCCCATGACACAATAGGGCTCAGCCTATGTCTGCATCTGAACTGTTATTTATGATGTACTTAAAGAAAGACTTGTCAAACAGAAAAAAATACACTTGAAAAAGACATTGACTGTTAAAGAAGTTTAACAGAAACTGTTTTCTCTTCAAGTCTTGCAAAAACAGAGCTGGAGTTTAAAATGTTTAGAAAACCATCAACTGCAAATGTTCCATATTTCTGTGTATTTTCTTATGGTTGATAAAGAGTCTGTTATCTGTAATATATGAAAATGTAAATATAAAATACCTGACAAAGTGAGAAGACAGATGATTGCAGCTTGTGCTCCTTTCAGTCTCATGGTTGGTGTCTTCCTCTCTTTGCTGTGGCTGCAGACAAGTTCAAACACATCAGCAGGTAAATGATATATACAAGAAATGATGTCCATCATATTGATCTGATGTGTATCTGATGGTGCTGTCCACTATAGTTAGTGTGCACAGTTACTGTAAATGCCTAAAATGTGATCGGAGTGCAGAATTTCTGCTTTGCAATCTCACTGTGTTTGAGATACAAACTTCTCAGTTTAACCTGCTGCTTCCTTCCTCTTTCTGACAACTAAAAGTGCTGCAATTTCATCATTTTACTTCTGCATCTCCATCCAGTGACAAGAATAAACTGCCAAAGACAAACTGAAGTGGTCCGCACAGCCGAGACAATTATACCACCTCACACACACTATTATTACACATATGTGAAAATAATAAAACCCTATAGGGTACACGTGAAGTTTAGGTTCGATACAGTGCTTTAGGTTCGGCACGCATATGTATTGAACAATACAATTTTTAAAAAATTTTTTTATCAACTTTTCTTCTAATGATGCTGTTTGTGTTAAGCGCTCAGTGGATCTGCATGCGACTACTCCGCCTAGGCTGCACTGTCAAGTGCAGATCCACTGAGCGCTACCCGAAATTGAACCTCCCTCACCCTCATTCAGATC
>NW_005188402.1:34780-38585 GCF_000239375.1 Pundamilia nyererei
GTTGCACCCCTACTGCTTACAATATTCATAATTAGAATCTGAATAAAAAAACAAAACAATTATTAGATATGGTTGGTTTAATTTGATCAAATAAGCCTTTAACATCATTGTATTTACCACAGACTTTGCAGATTAACATGAAAACATTATGTGGTGTTTAAACTATACATTTAAAATGTTATTTATGAGCAAATATGTATTCCAACAACTGCCTCCAAGTAATTCTGTAAAAAGAAAAATAGACATTATATCATATTTAGGAAAGTTGTTTTTTATGGTTGTGGTTAAAGATAGAAACTCTAGAGGCTTTTATGGCGGTTTAGAATTTCAATTTTCACTTCAGGTTAACCAGACACTAAATATTATCTCAAAGTAATCAGAGCACTAAGAAGTCAAAATTATTGCATCTGTGTTGTTCCCTGCCTTTACAGTATGATAAAAGAAATATACAATAATATTCACCAGCAGCAGTGGTCAGGGTCGCCATTGCAAAGAGAAGTGCAGAAGCAGTCATCAGCTTCATCATGGTGATCTTTAGTATCTGCAGGAAACAGAAGACCCAAAGTGACCAGCAGTTAATATAAGGAAGGATGGAAGATGATCAGGAATCTTATGTCACAAATATTGTAGGATATCTTCTCTTCTTGTCAGCGTCAGACTATAACCTCAGTCTTACAGAGTGGATGTGCTAAATAAGTCTCAGTCCTGCACTTATATTCACTCTTAGATATACATCTCAAAACCACAAGCAAACACTTGGCATATGTCTGTTGACTCAGAGCCAAAAGACATTGTTCATGCACAGATCAACAAACGAAGTGTAAGTTTCTCTTTAAGGGCTTTGTCTCTGTAAAGGAAAGCAGTGTTCAGGGTAAAATGTAATGTGCTTTTTACGTTTCAGTTTTTGAATTCTAAAATACACTTTGCAGACAAAAACTATTGAGCTGACTAAAAATTAACCCTACATGAGATTTTATGACATCTCGTTCTGAACTGTTTCCTGTTGCAGGTATAACAGCTTCCACTTTTTAGTGGAGACTTTCTGTCTGACTTTAGTGTCAACCCAAATGTTGGTAGGACTTTCAGTTGTCTTGAAAGAAACATAGCAACTCTATCACCACACACCTCTCCATGTGCTATCAACTCCCATAAAAAACATTGGGTTTACACCATCAGTCCTGCATGAAACTGAATCAGGATGTTTCTTCAGGGAAAGCTGGATGCTCAGACAACATACTCAACAAATACCAGTGAAATTAAGTAGTTTTCTTAAACTTAATGTCTTTATAACTATTTTATGTTTTTGTAAATAAAAAAAGGATGGTTATGTATCACCACATCGCTGATATGCATATTTACTAATTTGGATTAAATAGTTGTCTGCAGTATTAAATAATAACGATTATTCCATAAATAATGGATGGCAGAAAATACACTGGAAGAGTACAGGTGATGTCACTTTGTGATAGTTTTTAGTTTCAAATTTAAGGTAGGTTAACATTTTTCAAATGGTCTGTTCCCTATGGCAATATGAGGCGTTGATAGTGCTGTCTCATCTGTGGGTAAGATGCATGGTTTCTATAACCAAACTGCAGTTACACAGGTCATAATGTGTATATTATTTTAATTGTTCTCTTCATGAAGATGAATCTCTTCTTCCTCTTTACTGGGGCTTGATTAGACTGAGCTCCACCTTCCTACAGTGTTTCAACCAGGCTGTGCTGTCACATGGAGAGTAGCATGTGACCCTTTTGTTTTTGCTGTTTTCACTATTTCAAGGCATTTTAAAGTGTTATGGCCTGTCTAGGGGCGGTCAGACCACAACATAAAGGTGATCCATCCTCGTCAGACCTCAAGGAGCCACAGCACACAGTTAGTACAATTTTACAATGATTAACACAGAGAAGGAGCTGGATGCAACTTCAGGGTGGACCAAAGGAAACTATCTGAAATATTATAACTTACCTATCCAGTTTTTAAGTATGACGTCATTAGCCATGTCTGGGCCGAAACTCCACTGCAGGTCCCAAAGTCAAACGATCACTGCAGCATCACTGATAGTTGAAAAACTGTCTAAATTCTTTCATCTGTAATAAAATGATCAGTGTGGCTGCTCTACCAGGTGTAACAATTAAGTTTAACATCCAGGCATCCATGAAAATTGAATTTATGAAATTTAACTGAGTTAGAAGTTAGCAGGGAGTTAGCTCACTAGTTTCCACCTAAACATTATATAGAGAGATTTCTGAAACAAATTAAAAGGTACAGCTGTGCTATCACTTCCGACATAAATGACGACAGAAAAGTAAACAGCAGTGACATTTGTAGGGTTACTGAAGTTTGGGTAGCTGGAGGATGAACGCGAACTTTTTTGCACTAGATAAAAGTTCCCGTAGGTCAGCGACAAATGCAATCGCATGGCAGGATGCTGTAAACGGACCAAACTACAGCCAGGAGAACAACTGAGATAATCCATCCACAATACGAGGTTAGTTATTAATATACTGCTGCATGGGCTGAGCTGTAGTTACATTGTAAGGTTTTAAAAACTGAGCTTTAAAATGAAAAGCGGTAATAAAACCTAAGAGAGGCTGACAGTGATCAATGACTGTTTTTAGGGGCTTGTTGAGATTAAATAGAAACGGATACAAAGCATTAAAACAAAACACAACAACCTTATTAAACACAGGGTAGTTTGGGCCCGGAAGCAGGATTCATCACATCATCACTTAAAGACTGGATTCAAAATGAACCAGATGACAATAACTTACCTTCCTAACTAAGATAAATGGGAGGAAACTAGGATCAAATAAAAGGCAGTCTACTCCTACAAACCCCTTGATGTAGCAACTACCATTAAAGGTATTTACAGAGGTGCTTCACAGGTAATGGTGTGGCTGGTTGGGATGAGCAGAGGTTGAAGTAATGGCAGTCTGCGGCAGTGTCATCTTATATGATATATATATCTTATATCTTATATATATCTCCATTTGGGTAACCAATCCATATTTGTCCTTCCACACTTAGATTTAAAAACAGATTTTAAAAGCAACACCTTACAAAATTAAATGTAACAAAAGATACACGTTTTTATATTTTTGTCTTCTGTGTTAAGCACGTTAAGCTTACACGTAAGGAAATATAATATATGAATACCATTGCTATTGCTACGCAACCAATTGTCCTGAGATGATTTACGATGTTCTTTAAATTTAATAGGATTAAAAATTTGTGAGAGACAGTCTGGATTAACAGTAATGAAAAAATCATGACCATGATTGAAACCAGAACAAAAGTATTTTAGGAAACCAGTATCTCTAAAGATTTGAAGAGAAAAGGAAGTTAATGATATTCTGATCAGTGATTTATGTGCTTTTCATACTGACCACAGAGATGCAGGAGTTAAACACAACTACAGTACAGACTAATGATTCATTATAATTTTGAGTTCAGTTTTATTTATGTCACATCACTTCACAAGATGCTTGACGTGCATGAGACACACATGTTTACTCTGTTCTGTAATATGAGAATGTTCTTCCAACTCCCATTAAAGAAACGTGTTTTTGGCACCATCAGTCTCACATGATACTGAATAAGGATGTTGGGTGCTCAGTCAACACACTGAATAAATATCAGAAAAATTAAACAATGGTTTGAAGCTTGTTATTATAGTTATTCACTTCATCAGTATTTTCAAGTCATTCTTTGATAATGATGGATCTTTGATTGAGTAATATTATTGAACATGGAAACTGCAGCTGCAGGTGAAATAATGTCTGACATTATTGTGCTGCAAGCTGTA
>NW_005188402.1:39139-41691 GCF_000239375.1 Pundamilia nyererei
ATAAGCAATGTGTCACCCTTTTTAACTGAGTAGTCCAAAATCAGTCAAATCCACAGTAATCTGTCATACAAAGTCAAGGAAAAAAACAATATTTGAGAATCTACTCTTGTTGGGTTCAGTTAGGATCGTAAGGAGACTGGCAGTGGTAACTCGACTTAAAGAAGGAATATCCCTCCACTCAGAATGAGACACTGACAACAACTTAAAGGGAGAAAAGTGATTTGAGTGTATTCAACATTTAAATGGTCCAAAACATAGACATGAACAAAACATTTAAATCATTTCAAACATGTAAATCTCAACAATGTCCAACATATCACTTAAAGTGTCCATAACTGTATTAGGTAGGCTGTCCATTTCAGTTCAGTGCACTTAGTATTCAGTGTTCTTAGTAACTGTTAATTGTCTTTAGTCGCAGTTTTGCTTTTTTTTGATGCATCAGTTTTTTGGTGTTAAGTGGAATCAGATCTGACCCCAAAAAAGGAAAAAAGTAACAACATAAAGCGTCCTGAGATCTCAGAAAAAGCGTTAATCCGGGAAAAAAAATTGCAAATCGTTGTATCCTACCACCCTCCAAGGGAACAGGTGGCCTTCAGATTGAGAACATCCTTTCTACGCACCTCCAGTGGCATCCAGCCCTTAGATGGCACCGCTCGGTCCCTGCAGCAGATTTCTACCACATAAAAAAAACAGCCTGCACACAACGTGCAGTGCAATCACTTCACTTATAAAATAAAACATGTGTTTCTCTAGTGTTATCCCTTTTTTTCCCCTCACACATCACACATCTATACAGTTCTTATTGGCCAATAACAATTTTTTACGACAAAAATACATTTCACTGCAAATCATGAAACATGAAAAGTGTCTCCGTGGTGTGTTAACTAAAACTTCACATGTAAGCGCATTAGCCCAGGGTGCACATGTGGGTACGCTAGCATACTTTCCACAGGCTAACACAGCTAAGCAATCGTTAGCAGGTTCTAAGACAAATATCACATTTCCGACAAGCATAGATTTCTGCGGAAAGTGGTACCACACAGTGTGTCTGGACTTCCCCTATGCAGAAGGCGACTACACATGTTGTGGGTGCTAAATAAACAGAAAAAATTGATCCCTGTTGTCTTTGCTTAATGATTGTTTTTAGTGTTGACAATCCACATTGCTGGCATTGCATCTTTCAACATGTTTGTGGGTAGATTTGGATGCACCAGGGGTAAGTGCAGCCACTCAGCCTCTACTCAATGTGATCATAGCAGCAGGTGCAGATGTGTCACAAGTTAATCTAGTAGTAGGCTATGGTATTTGGCCACAGATGGCAGCAGTGGACTGACCTCCATTGGAGACTGCTCCAGCTGCTATGTGATAGTGGATCTGCTACAAACTGAAGATCATATGCACTTTTTGGAAATTAACCCTTGTATTATGTTGAAAAACAAAAAAGTGACATTGATTTTGTTGGGGGTCATTTTTACCCGTACTGTGTAAATCCACTCAGAATTATCACAAAACTGCAATAAAACAATAGCAAATTTATTTTCCATTAGATAAACATGTAGAACACAGACATACAACTGTTAGACTTTCCATAACTATTTTAGGAACAATTTGGTAAAGGTTTTTCGTTCTTACAAACACATTTCTTTTGAACTTGCCCAACGTTCTCAGTTTTTCAATGTTCAACATTTTCAATTTTGTCCACATGATGGACAGAATGTAACTGTGCAGATGTACTTCTTGCATTTCTCACAAAAACTGCTCGTTTTAAAACAGGAATCTTCCTAACTAAGATTTAAAACAAAAGATTTCTACGTCTCCTCCAGTCCCAAAAACACATGACAAACCAAGCGACACACCTGAGTCACTGACTTTATTAAATCCACTCACTCTCACTGGCTGTTTATTACTAATCACTGTGTAACTGCTGCTGTCTCCTTACAAATGTTCATTAGATTAACCACACTTATACAGACTGTATATAACTACCAACTCTCCAGCCGTGTTGATGGATTGCCTATATTGGCTGGAAATATTCATTTCCAGAGAAAAGTCACAGGCAGACGATGCTTACAGGATGTGATGTGACAACACTAATGAAATATTGATGTGTCATATTTGTCCAAGGTGTATTTCATTGTTATGGAAAAAGAGAATATTAAAATCATGATGGTGATTTCAATGACTTTGTGTATATAATTTGGAATTTTGTACAAATGTAGGCCAATAATAAATACATTTTACTCATTTCAAAGGTTTATTTGCATGAAGCACAAACAGACACAACTGAAAGGTACAAATTGTGCATGTAATGAATTCAAACATGGTGCAGATGTGTGTCACAGGCTGTATCCCAATTCAGGTTCTGCAGCCTTAAAGTACGCATTTCAAGGCCGATTACGTCACAGCGGCGCGCCGAAGGCTGTCCCAATTCAAAGGCTGCTCGAAATGCGTCCCTGAAATGCGTCCTTCATTTCCCTGAATTTTAAGGCTGTGGCAGTGTAGACTTCGTGGCCCAACATATCCCAGAATGCATAGCACGGCGGTGGGTGTGG
>NW_005188402.1:43953-45154 GCF_000239375.1 Pundamilia nyererei
TAATTTATATTTAATTGTGTTGTGGTTTGCAGTGTTTTGTGTTGTTTCACTTTAAATTTGTTTAAAAGGAAAAAAGATGAAAATTTAAATAGTTAAAACCTGAACTGTGAATAGTTGGTTTTTGTAATATATGATTTATTACATTTTATGTGGAGTGAATAAATAAAAGTATATTTACGGTTTTTCCTAGAGAAAAAGCACGTAAAAACTCCAAAACACGTACAAAACACAACAGAAGTGCTCCAGGATGCTCGGCGCAGTGTTCAGCTTTTGTTACTGAGTGGCCACACAAGCCAAGAAGTACCAACAACCAGATTTGGTGTGTGGTAATAACAGGTAAATGAACTTTTTTTTTAATTATTTGAATATATATGAGTGCTTGTGTATAAATACACAAACAATACACATATGCTTTCATGCTTTCAGTTGTGTAATTTAAGTGATCTAGGTAGCTCTGTTTTGGAAGTCCAGTTAACGCTAGAAATGTGTTTTGGAGTTTGTACGTGCTTTGTCTCTAGGGGCCCCCGCATATATTTATATATGAACTTATATAAATAAACCCACTTTTTTTTTACATTAGTAATTCCTTTTGTGCATAATTTTATATTATTGTTAATAATAAATTAATTAAAGCAACAGAACTCCCTGAAGAGCCAGTTCGGAGCCGAAAGAGCGGAAATCCCATCACTAATCACTTTGTGATTTCTTTCTGTGTCTAAAATCAGGTCTAAACTTGCTGAAATGTTTTTTTGTTCCCTACGGAAATATCTGTTTTTGGTATTATTGCTGTAACCAAACAGCAGCTACATGTGAAACAGTGACTAACTGTGTACAGGAAGTTCTTTCTTATTTTGTGGGACTGATGTTTTTTTGTTTTTTTTTTTGCTGGATTAAACATTTCAGAAGTGACTGCCAGATTGTTTATCCTGTGTAGGCTCTTTGGTCACATATTTCTCGAGGCAGAAGACTTGCTTGTACTTTATTAAAACAGTGGTATGACCTTGGTCATAATTTGCATTGTGGGAATATCATTTGTGTTCCTCCCTCCACGAGGACGATGGTGTTAATGCTACCTTGTGTTTTCCTTCTTAAATTGGATAAAGACTGATTATGTCTCCACGGATTTAGGAGTCGACTCTGTGTTTTGGCTCCACCTTCTTTCCACCTGTCAAACAGACCGTGTGCGTACTGCCATGTTTTG
>NW_005188403.1:0-8408 GCF_000239375.1 Pundamilia nyererei
CCCTTTGTATGTGTGGGGCCAGAAACATGCTGCCTAAAGTTAAAAGACTCAGTGACAGTGATGAGCTCAGCAGCAGTGTTACAGGATGCTTCATCAATATGGCGGCTCAAATCTCCCAACCTTCTCCAATGTAATGATGGATGTCAGAAGGTCATTAAATTCAGTTAGAAATCTGTGACAGTTATCTGTGACTCAAATGAAGAAAAGGAGTCCGAGGTCATCAGACTCTGGCAAACAACAGCGAGTCCTCCACCACGTCCTAAAAGACGCGGAGTTCAGATGCTGGAGCAGCCAGCCGGGCAGATTTCATTCAACTGGACATAATCAATGTTCCCTCTAAGCTGCGCACGGGCGCAATCCACTGACACGCTCTCTGCACACAGAAAATCTGCATTGCACACAAAAAAATATCTAACCTGAATTGAAATTAAAATAAATACGTTAACAATTCTGTTTTGCAGTGTTAGTCAGTGACTGGCTGCTCCAGTATGGGATTAGAACGATGCCACCTTATCCCATAGTCTAGCCAATGATGTAATTCACATTCATATATACGCAGCTAATCAATGTCGCTGACAGGCTATGACAGCGTCCTCATGTGCAAACACCAGTGTTTTAGCTAGCAAAGTGGCGTGGCTGATGTGGAGTTAATGACAACGTGATCCAGTGATCCAAGGGACCACTCAGGGAGTTTGTGTTCGCTCAGACAGCAACATACAACTGTCATGGCTAGACGTCTCACTGATTGGCTCATGTTAACTTGTGAAAATATAAAGTCCCAGCAGTACTAGCTGTTTTATATACTGTTTAAAATAAGCTAAATGTGCTTATAATGTGTAAATAAAGGCTGAAGCAGCTAGCACGGTTAGCATCAGCACCAAGCCCTGTTACATTCACACACTGTTAGAGCAAAATAATGATTAAAATGCTGTGATTGCAGCCATTCCCCAACTCTCTGTGAATTGTTAAATTCCAGATGTTTCTTTGTAAGGAAAACTCAAACACCACCACCAGTAACCTCCTACATATGGAAATGTGGTGTCATTAAAGACATAATAATTTCATTAATACCCAATATCCAGCAAAATATGTAATTTGTAAATTTTATTCCTAACGAAATCAAATGTATATATTCTGGAAGATTAGCCAAATTTATGTAAATTGGCCAGAACATGATTTTTTTTCAAATAAACAAACATATGACTGTGACAAATTTTACACGTTAATTCAGAGTCTAATAATCCACTCAAATATAAATATAAGTTCAGCTAATAGCTTTATTAATAAGTCAATCAATAATATAATTCACATTTTAAATGATCATATGTGGAAAAGTTTGAATCCTGACCTGAGAGTTTCCACTGCACTCTGTGAACTCTTTAGTCCAGCAGACAGAAGCTTCACTCCTGAATCCTGCAGGTCAGAGTTACTCAGGTCCAGCTCTCTCAGACTGGAGGACTGGGCACTAAGGACTGAGCACAGAGCTTCACAGCTTCTCTCTGACAGGTTACAGCCACTCAGTCTGAAAAATAAAAGTTAATCTATAATACTTATGTAAAGCTTGTTATTATATTATTATATTACATGTCATCTTTTTATTTTTGAAGGAAACCTTAACATTACTAAGATACATCATATGAATGAACTTGAATAAAATGTTTAACTGGTTCTTTTTAAAAAACAAAACGTCAATTGATCAGACCTCAGAGTATTGAGTTTACAGTTTAAACTTTGTAGTCCAGCAGACAGAAGCTTCACTCCTGAATCCTGCACATTTTTGATACTCAGGTCCAGCTCTGTCAGAGTAGAGGACTGAGAGCTGAGCATTGAGGACAAGGTACATTAAGGAATCCCTTCCTGCAGGCATAATCCAACGATTGTCATCTCCAGTTGGAACTTCTTTTTTGTGGGGGAAAAGGATGGATCTCTCTGGCTATGCATTTACTTCAGCAGCCTCAGTGAGATTACCATCAAGAATAAGTACCTGCTACCTCACTAGCTCCGCTTTCAGGCAATTTCACAGTGCCAGAGTGTTTACACAACCCCCCCCCCCCCCCCGTAACGCTACCACTTTTTCCAGATCAATCAGGGAGACAAGTGGAAGACAGTTTAAAACATGCCACTGGGGGACTACGAGTATTTGGTCATGCCACCTAGGTTATCTAATGCTCCCGCAATGTTTCAAGATTAGTTAACAATGTCCTCCGGGACTTCCTTGAAAGGTTCATATTGGTGTATCTGGATGATATCCTCATTTTTCCCAAAACCTGCGAGGAACATCAATCCCATGTCCATGCTATTTTTCCAATGTTTGCTGGAGAATAAAACATACGCTGCTGTGTGAGTGGCTGTGTTTTTCCACTAGACTCTGGCTTCTGCCTTTGGGTGAAGCCTGGTCAACCTGTCCATGCTGGTCTTCTTGATTCACTCACAGCCACATTAATGCCTTTTGTCTCTTAGACTTACTGGACCACTTTGACTGGATTCAAAGCTGTGAGATTATTCTGTTATCATATGTTACCTTATATATGTAATCAAAATAGTTGAATTATGTTAACTGCTGTAGATCATATTATACCCTTTAATATAGAGTGTGTGATCAGTATGTAGTTTTAGTTTGCATTATACTTCTGACTTAAAAGAGTGTGAAAATCATTCGATCTATTGGTTTGACCTGTATTACTCAACACTGTTGAATGTGTTACACTGTGTCTTGACATGTTTTACTGCTGAATCATGAGGAGAATGTTGTGTGCAGAGGACCTTGTGCAGATAATAGAAGAAACAGACCCCCACCTTTCAGAAGAGCAGAAAGACAGGGCGCCGAGGTCATAAATTAGGCGGCGTAAGAGAAAGAATGTGATGTTTAGGCTTTTACGACCAGGTGGGGGCCACTAGAGGCTATAAGAAGCTGAGTAACCCGTCACCATTTTGAGACTGCTGTGACCCTCTGCAGGCAGGTCTCCCCATCATGATGGTTCTAATGCTCATAAGTGTTGAATTGTATGGAAATAAATGATTGTTGATTGAGCATAAATACACCGAGTACTGTCCTTCCTTCAGCCCAAAGATTCAAAGAATTGGGAGATTTCAACAAAGCTAACAAGTACTCACCCAGGCCTCACTACCTGCAATCCCCAAGTTGCTTTCCACCTGCTGACAAGTAAGATATTGAAAATAACCTTGTTCACTTACAATAACATCCACCAGTGATCTTTCTGACGCTGCTCTACCTCTGTTACAGTGACTCAGATCACCATCTTTGGAACCAAGACCCATTTCCCGAAACCTACCACAGAGCCCACTTCATGCTCACAGCTTCAAGCACCTGACTTCTGCCATAGTTCACAGTTCATGTTAAAAAGTCCAAGTGTCAAGTTCCTGTGTGTAAATAAAGCCTTCACGTCTAGTAATATTCAGTTCCTTCATGTTTGCTTGTATTTTGCGTTCACCATGTTATGGAGTTGGATGTCTTGAGACTGGTATTGGTCTCTAGACCGGTCTCGTCTCGAGACCACTTTTACATGGTCTTGGTCTCGACAGACTTTGGTCTTGGTCTTGTCTTGGTCTCGTTGTCTCGGTCTTGCTTTCTCAGATTGTCATAGTGTTTGGGAGATTTGGAGTCAACCATCGGTGGCGCAGGGGGGTGGCTTACTGGGCAGCTTACTGGGCTTAAGCCCTGGTCATTTTTTCAGAAGCCCGGGGTGTTTTGGAGTGTAATTTGTTTCATAGTTAGATGCATGACTGACAACTGTATAAAACAAAAACTGCACCGATATTCAACGCACATAGCGTACAGTCGTAAATTCCCCCTAATTTTGGTATGATCCGAGCTCAGGCACTAGCCGACTGAGCACAACACTTAAGCATGTGAGCGAGGGGGGAAAAGCTGCTGCCTGCGAGTTGTTGTAGGAGAAGTGGAGCCAGGCAGACAGAGGAGAGCTTAAGTTTAACCAGGTACCAAAGCAAATCATTCGTACTGTCCAAATAATGTAAATATGACAGTGTATCACAAAAGATTGAGATCAAACTGATTACTTGACCCATGTTACGTTACTTGCTCTTCGAGTGAATCAACAAATGGTGAAATGAAAAGCTGAACAACAACAATGCTGTTTCTTTAGAGAGTCTTAGCTTACATGTGTTTTTATTTCATATTTTCAGTTGTTTCCCTCAATGGCTAAACAAAGCACTCTAAATCAAGACAAAACAAGATGAATTTCATTACGCAGCAGTATATTCACAGTTGAAATCAGATATTTACACACACTTTATTTATTCTTTCACTGTTGAACATCAATTTAGAGTAAACTTGTTTTGTTTTAGATAAATAAATGTTGAAATATCTTTTGAATTAGTTAAATGTCAGAATAAAAAGAGAGAGAGAGCTGTTTATTTTATTATCACTTTCATCAAATGTAGGAGTACATATACACTAAGTTTATTGTTAATAATAAGAAACTGCAGACGATTCCATTCTGAGCTGAAGAAGCTTCTGATTGGTTAGTAGAGCCCATGTGAGTAAACTGGTGGCACAGCTGTGGATGCATATAAGGCAAAACACAGAGGCTGTTTCTGTGACATGGGAACATCAGGAGATGTCAACCAAAACACCAGGAACAGAATCGTGGAGCTCCATAAGTGTGGCTCAGTCTGAATACAATTTGGTGCCATTTGCAATTAAGAAATACAGACAGTTTCTCTCTTTACTCTTTGTGAGGAGAAAATAGCTAGAAGGCAAAGAAACACAAACTCAGATATTGTTTTACATGTACATGGGCGGCCACGGTCCAATCCGCTCTGCACATAACGTTTGCAGAGCAGAAGTGACACAGAGGAACCGGGCAGCGCTCCCAGCACATTCTTTATTTATACTTCAAGTAAGTTTTCACAGCAGTAGGAGTGGCATGTATGGAACTGATAATATCTCCTTAAAAGGAGAGACCTTTAGCTTGTCTGTTGAAACAGGAGGTAGTATCGTATGTCACCGCATTCTTCTGCACATCTGTTTTCACTCCCTTTTCCTGTCGTTTCCAATTCACACGCTCTTCTTCATTTAAACGAAGCTACAATTAAACATAATCACAAAACTAAAAAATCTTTCATCACTCTTAAAGTTAACAAATATGTTTTTTTATATTTATCAACTTAAAAAAACATTTAGTCTGATTTGATGTTACAATTCAAAAAGTTTTTTTTGTTTTTATCTGAAGAGTTTGTAAATATCTGGTTTCAACTGTATATTTGATGATGTTGGTGTTTGGCTTGATTGTCAGCACAGAGAGGGAGAGAGAGAGAGGGAGAGAGAGGGAGAGAGAGAGAAACAGAGAGGGAGAGAGAGGAGCAGGGAGAGAGACCTTTGACCTTTAACACACCTTTATTACATCAATACTTCAACTCACGACCATAACTGAAAATGAATGCAAAATCAACATATGAACAACCCTCCCCTCCCACCATCAACCCCACCCAAATACAATAAACACAAAAAAAAGAAAAACAAAACCAGAAGACCCTCCATTCGGCTTCCTTCAAAAATTCAAAACTAAATCATCATCAGTCATTTTACACAAAACTCCATTAATGCCCCAAATAGAGACAAACTCTTCAAGGTTGGACACTATCTTGTAATAAACAAACTCTACTTTCAAACGTGCACCTACTAACCCTTTAAACATAATCTCTAAGTTAACAGATCCTGTTCCCTTCATTTTGTTCCTCCTTGTGAGCCATATACTAATCTTAGCCTGACCTATTAAAAAATTAATCAAGCAAACCTTCCTACGCTGCACTGCAGAGTACCTCAGACCCAGGACAAAGAGACCCTCCTCCAAAACACTCCCAAGGCCAGCAAGCCACTGCCGCAGCAATGAAAAAAGGCCAACTAGCCTGGGACAGCCAAGCCACAGGTGCTGAAGTGTTTCCTCAGTCAGACAGAAAGGACAGTGGGTCCCTGTTCGTGGATCCATATGTGCCACATGTCTGTTCGTAGCCACGGCCCCATGCACTATTCTCCACTGGAGATCCGCACTGCGTTTCTCTAAGGGAGGTTTTTACAGGGACCTCCAGCTGCCCCTCGGAGATGACCCCGGAGCCAACACACCTGACCACCTTGACTCCAGAACACCAGCCAACAATCCCCTGTTCAGCACCTTTACAGCCACCTCATATATAGCCTTCTTAGAAATCTTTGACAGGTCACCCAGAACAGGTGTTCGGAAGGAAAGAAGAGAGCCTCCCTCCTCACCCAGCTCCCCAACCTCGGCACAAACAGACACAAAGTATTTGCAGACTATTAAGGATCAAACCTCTATCACCATGACATTGATTATAAAACTCTAAGCATATATGAGTAGCTATTTCTAAGCATAAATGACAATCAACAATACAAATCCAACACCTTCATTAAATAAACCACACAGCAATAGTAGATTCATGTGGTTGTAAAAAGCATGATAAGTAGTGCTTTTGGTTTTTATGCTGAATTAATATTAATTAATGCTGTATATAGATTAAAAAAATAACTAATTAATCTCACATTTTTCTGTAATTAATCACGATTAATCACAATTACTTGATGAATTGTCACGGCGAGTGAGAGGAGCCGTGTGGAGGAAATGAAGGAGGATCCAAACGCAGGCAGTAGTGGAGAAGTGAGGGTGGTTTATTGAGCACAAAATGAGGACAAACAGCAAATGGAGCTCGAACTAAACTATACAGGGAAACATATAGCGCAGAAACCAGAACATGAACATGAAGCAGGGCGAGCAGAAGCAGACGATGGTTAACAGCAGGGTGAACACACGAGCGAGACACGGTGGTTACACAGACGAACCGGCAACAGGCAGGAGACACACAGGGCTTAAATACACACCAGTAATCAGGGGATGAGAGACAGGAGGGCAACACAGCTGGGAGGAATCAGAGCTGACGGGACAGGGGAAATGTAAACTGAACACACTCACATCAGACAGAGACCTTCAGAATAAAACAGGAAACTAACAGACACAGAGAACCAGACAGGGCACTGAACTTGACAGGCAGACTCATGAGCAGACACAATAACACCATGGCCAGACAGAGGGAACACAGAGAAGTGGGAGCAGGCAGGCAAAGAACAGAAACCTAACAAATGGCAAAATCACAACAGAATACACACTCTGAATGAACAAAAGCATAAAGAAACACAAAACACTGAGTCCTCAGACTCAGGACCATGACATGAATAGCCTGGTTGCAATTACATTTTTTCAACTTTTTATTTAAACTTGTTACTGACATTTATGCAATATAATCAAGTAAATGCAGAATAAACAAAGAATGTATGCTTAAATTCAAAGAGAATGTGAATAGTTTTCTTCAATCTTTTAACACAGGTTCTCTCCTGTGAAATACAACGTATAAAATATATATTACTGCTATGAATCAATTAAAATGTTCAATCAGATTCATCACAGGGTCACTGTGGATTAATTTTGATTAATCACAGTTAAATATTCATTTTTATTCCATATTAGTCACATTTCATTTTGCGTTAGCTAACAGACTCGAGAAAAAAAAGGGAAAATATATGCACTTAACATGTTTATTGAACATCTTGAACACATTCATGTTAACAAAAAGCTCTCTAAACATGTATTCACTCTCTCTCTGTTACTCTTGGGGAGACACTTCAAGCCCTTGAAACGAGGAACCAACGCTGTTAAAGCACCTGTTCTCAACGATATTTATAGGTCTGCAGTTTGTTGCAATCCACCTGGAAATTGTGTCAGTTAAGTAGGTAAACTTACTGAGCCCCCGATGCTCCGTGAGTAGTTTGTCCCAAGCTGGGTGACGCATTAGTCAAAGTCCTAGCAGCATCCCCGACTGCTGTATGCTTCGCGTCAATGTGATATTTTAAGCTGGAAGTGTTTCAGTGAAAAGAAAATTCCTTCTTGCACAATGTGCATAATACTTTATGTCGGTCGACTGTTTAGTCTTGTTATTTTTCTTCCATATTGAGTTGATTGGTTCAACTGTGAGTAATCCGAAGTATTCAGAATATGTTACTCTCATTGAGTAACATAACAGAATATATTACAAAATACATTTTGGGGCATGTATTCTGTAATCTGTAGTCGAATACATTTTAAAAGTAACCTTCCCTGCACTGTGTATAGGCTGAACTATCTGTTCAACACTCAAAGTGTTTCTCTAACAGGAGGACACTTCTTAGATTCAACTCAGCACAGATAAACTGAGGAACCAGGATTGAACCCAAACCCAGGATAAAGAGTTTGAGTGAATGTGGTGTTGAAGGTGTGGAGGTGGATCAGAGCGTCAGAGGAGACTCTGTAGAAGGACAGAGTGCCAGCAGGACAGTCCACATACACTGCTGCTCTGTTAGAGACAGAGGAGGAGGAGGAGGA
>NW_005188403.1:33697-35426 GCF_000239375.1 Pundamilia nyererei
TATATAACACTGTCAAAAGTGTTAATTTAACACTCAACAGTGTTGTATTTAACACTCAGAGGTGTGGACCCATATATATGTTAATTTAACACTGGAGATTTTGCTGTGTATAAGCTCTGGCGGACTTGGTTCTATGGTAGGTCGTAAAGGGTTAATGTAGAGTGGTTTTTAGAGGCTTCCATATATTTTTGAGACCAACTTTTTAGAATCCTTTTTTTGTATGCATCATAGAAGATATAAATTAGGTGGTATTCATTTTCCTCTTTGATTAGTAACGTCTTGTTATAATAGTCTCTAACTTGCAGGTATCTAGTATGGAAATCATTCTTTTCTAATCCGAATGTATCTGAAATAGTGTCATAGCTTTGAAACCCCCTGTTTGTTGCCAGTGAACAGAAAGAAGTAATTCCTCTCAGAGTCCACTGTTTAAAGGTCCCATCCTGCCTGGCGGGCACAAAATCTGGATCATAAGCTATCCAATTTAAGATCCTAGCCTGTTTTTCTATTTGTAGTTTCCTCAATACCTTGAACCATAGTTTCAGGGAGAACTGGGTCAATTGATTCAAAATTTTGTAAAATTTTCCAGCTTGGCTTTTATTTCCTAAGAGGGACTGTAACAGAATGTCTAATTGAGTAATTTCCATGGTTTTCCATTTAGCCCCATAATTTAGGGAACACCAGTTTATGATATATTATTAAACATCAGAGTGTTATTATTAAACTAAATTTGGAGTAAAAATAGCTCTAGAAAGTGTAATCAAATTACTCTGAACAGTGTGAAAACCCTCAGTGTTAAATATTTTTACACATTTTGTTGTTAATTTTGACACTAAATTGAGTACAATTAACACTGAAAAGTTAACACTGGCCGTAGAGTAAATTTAACTCTAATTTTGAGTGGGACCAAATGTTATCTGAAGTAGAGTTAAAATCAACTCTGTAAGTGTAAAATTGACACTTGGTTTTTTACTGTGTATATACACAAAAAACCTTGAATCTTACAGTGTTTATTTATCGGATAAAATGAGTTAAATGTCACCGTAATTATTGTCCGGCCGGAAACAGGCTGGGGGTGTCCAAATTCAGAAGCTGTGTCCACCTGAGAACCTTGCCTTCGCGATCTAAGTGGGCCGGGTCCTCCGAAAGCCGGGTAGACTGGAAATGAATGACTGTGAAATTGGACGGGCGATTTTTGGGCACTGAAATTCAGGATTCTCACGGAAAAATCGGGAGGGTTGGCATGTATGGGCCTAGCATAGCCTGTAACGTTATTATGACGGACACATTTGATGAGTGAACTTGACTCTAAGTGACTTAGAATAGAATAGAATAGAATAGCCTTTATTGTCATTGTACAGAGTACAACGAAATTGGAGTGCCACTCCCTTGGTGCAAGATTCAATAATAAATATAAATGTAAAATATAAAAAGTACAATAAACAATCGCAAGTACTCAAACAATATTAAGTACGATATATACAGGATAGCAGCATTAATATAATGACAGTATGAATAGCAGCATAATATAATGGCAGTGACTGTATGGTATAGCAAGTAGGTTCAATTGTTTTTGTGCTTATTTACTACGGTGATAGCTCTGGGAAAGAAGCTGTCCCTGAATCTGTTTGTCCTGGTTTTATGTGACCTGTACCGTCGGCCTGACGGTAATAGTTCAAACAGTTGGTTGCTGGGGTGAGAGTGGTCCTTGATGATATTGCCAGCTCTGCTG
>NW_005188403.1:36546-44790 GCF_000239375.1 Pundamilia nyererei
GTAGGACTCCAGTAGAGAACGTAATTTAACTCTTTTTGCACCCCTAGGTGAATGAGACGTTGACAGATCGTTTTTTTCTTTCTGTTTTATTTTTCTTTAATGAGAGAGATCAAATTATTGGTGGGGACATGTCCCTTCCGTCCATGCCAAATCTACGCCCTTGGTTTATAGCCAGAATATTGATTATTGTCATGGTCCTGGGACCATGACTCAGTGACTTTATGTTTATGTACTTATTGTTATTACTTTCATTATTATTCATGGCTGTTTTGGGATGGTTTGTGTTTGGGATTTTAGACACTGGGTTCTGGGTTTGTGCTCCCTCTGTTGGTCCCTGGTGTTAGTGTTCCCCTGTCTCGTCAGGTTAATCAGGTCCAGCTGTTTCCCCCACCTGTGTGTGATTTCCCAGTGTCTCTTTGTGTATTTATAGTGTGTGATTTCCTCTGCTCCTCGTCGCGTCGTCTGTGTACCTACCCTGTGTTCATCCTCTGTGTTATCCTTAGGCTGAAGCGGAAGGGGTGAGCTGCCTTTTTCTTTTGAACAGTTTTCTCCTGTTTTCTGGGCTAGGGAGCGAGGATTAATATTGTCATTTGTTTGTTCTGTTTCTTTCTTAGGGTTTAGTTAGTTTTCTCTGGCGGGACTTAGTTGGTTTTGTTTATTATTTTGGCCTGGGCTCACCCTGGAGGTATGCTTCCTGACCTTCAATAAAATCACCTTTTTTACTCATAACTGTTTTTGGATGTTTGGCTTGGGAATCAGGACGGGTACTCTTCTCTCTCTCCTCCAACCTTATGTACGTCTCTACATGCCTAGACTAGGGTTAGGGGTTAACACTATTTTTTGCTACTACCCTCTCTTTGCATCCGGACACAATCTGTCTCTATACCGTCCCTTTTCTTTGTTTCTAGCAACCGTCCTTCCAACACAGTGTCTTTGTTTTGATTCGTTGCCCAGATGTATGGCGCCGTGCTCCCACAATACATTGCGCTGTGACGTCAATTCCAAAGCCCTATATAATGATGTGCTCCGTGATCACTAGCGACACAGCTATGTTAGCATAACATAAGCACAGTTAAGCTGGAGGATGAACGCTAACCTTTTTCCACTCAATAAAAGTTAACAGGAGGGACCAAACTTCAGTCAGGAGAACAACTGAGATAATCCATCCACAATACAAGGTTAGTCATTAGTATACTGCAACAACATGGAAATAGAGCAGCTGTGAGAGAATTTAACATTAATGAATCAATGGTACGGAAGATGAGGACACAAGAAGAATGATTTGAGTAAAGTTTGACTTATCTGACTGTTTTGTTTCGCCTAATGCACCTTATAATCTGTTGTGCCTTAAGGTGCAAAAAATATGGTAGATGTAAAGGTAGTTGTTGTACATGTACAGACCATAAATATGGAGTCCAGGTGTGTCTGATGCTGCTGGGAAGACTGACCACTGGGAACCTCTGAGCTCTGCTGGTCCACTCTGTGGCAGAATCAGGAAGAATTAGTTCAAAGAGTAAGACTCCAGCCAGTTATATTTTGACAGAAACAGTGATTTAGATGACTCCCCATAGTTGTAAATATCTACTAGTCCAACTGATCATACTAGAAATAAACAGCTAAGTGTTGAAAACTCAGTGTTTTGTCACAAAAGAACCAGGGAGAGGTCCCTGTATTATAACAATACCATTGTCAAAGATTTTATTAGATCAGAGTAGCACACACAATGTGAACTAGATCAGACGATAGAATGATTGGTTCAACCCCTGAGTCAGAATGCTCAGAAGAGCGTATCTATATCTGTAACAACATTTGTGGTATACAGAACCAATCAGTATCATGTGTCTACAAGAAGAAAGGCCCCCATCTGGCTGTCAGACCGGGGGCATCAATTGTAAGTTATATCATCTGAATGTTGTACTACATTCCTGTAAAGTAATCTTTTTAATTAATCTTTGTTGACAAAACAGATGAAGTCTTTCACTCCATTAATTTTACCTGCACGCTGGGAGAGATCCGCTCTTTTTTTCCCTGGCACTTATAGAGACCAGGTTTTGCTACTTTGGAAAAGTAACTGTCAGAGGTGATGACATCTTTGGTCCAGAGATCTGACTGTTTATCTTGAAGCTTTTGTCTTTAGAAGACTGTGTGTGTTGGTGATTTAAGTTTCTCTGATGCAGATGTGGTTTACAGGCTGTTTTATGGACATCTGAGTTGATGCTAGTCAATTCATGTCATTCTTTTCTTTGCCTTTATTCATTAATTATCCTGCAGTTTGTGATGTCTTTTCAGGCAGTAAGCTAGTTGTGTTGCTTTGCTGTGCAGAAACAAACTTTTTGTTATACAAGTATAACACACAGTGAAATTTGGTTATGGAAATCAAATGTCAGGCACAACAGAAAGTGAAGAACTTGTCCTTTGAATTGGATCACCGTCCACTGTTTAGAAATACTTTGGATTTAGGATAAGTGGCGCTAACCAAGAAGAAATCAAGGTTCAAGGTTCTTTATTTGTCACATGCATAGTTATACAAGTATAACACACAGTGAAATGTGTTTAATGTGGTGTTTCTTTTACAGACTAGTCCTGGAAACTTCCAGCTGTGCAGTGCAGCTGTGAGGCCCAGCAGTTCTTTGGACACGGCAAAGTGCTCACTACACATTAAAAGCGCAAAAATGTGCTCACTGAAGAGAGGGACTAGATTAATATTTTACTAACATCAAGTTTAGCTCAATGAGCTAAATTCTGATCTGATTCTGATTCTGATGAGAACTACATTTTTTTCCAATGTTTAGTGCTCGGTTTTCAGTTCCGTATCCTTCATTTCTTTTTCAAGTGCAAGCCTTAGCACCCATGTTGCTTTCACTGCTCCCTTTCCTTTACTTCAACCTCCAGTTATAATTTCTTCAGTTTTAGCTTTAATTTTAACTCTTTAGTATTGAAAGTACTAAACTATACTAAAGTAGTTTAGTAATGAAAGTATTCAAAGTATTGAGTTGTATTTTTGTTATTGACCAAATACGTATTTTCCACCCTGATTTACCAATAAATTCTTTACAAATCCTACCATGTGGATTCATGGATTTTTTTTCACATTCTGTCTCTCACAGTTGAAGTGTACCTCTGATTACAGGTTACAGTTTGATTTTTATTTGATGGATTTTCAGAAAAGTGGAGAAAAGTGTAGAGTGACTGTAGTTTGTAGAAGTTAAAATAATAACCAGTGTTTGAGTCATTTTGGATGCTCTGAGTTTTATGAGTAAAAGTTAAATCTGTACAGCAAAGTTAGTGTTAGCTCCTCTAAATTCCTCCAACATACAGCACAACATGACTGATGGAAGAAAACATGAGCGCAAGCATCACTTCCTGTTTGCTGAAGCCAACAACATCAAGCAGTTGAAGAGTTCATGTTACTAACAGCTCACCTGTCTGCAGCGGACAGAGGCTGGACTTTAAAATCAATGGGTACATCTTTAGAATCGTCACTCTTTAAGGACACACAGCTCGGTCCAAGTCCAGGTTCAGCAGGTCTCGCATAGATCCTGTTAGGTATAGAAGAGAAGAATAACAGTCTCCCTCTGACTTTGAGGGTCAATCAGAGTTGGTTAAGCATACTGAATGAAATGAAACCTGAAATTTAGCAGCACAAACCAGCACAAGCATAGCACAATTGATTGACACCAGTTTTGTTTGATTTATTTAATGATGGGGGGCTGGTTGACCTCCGATGACCTCTAGAAATTTTCTTTAATATCTTTAAAGTGATAGCAGCACAAGCGAAACTTTTTGCAGCACAAATAAACGTTTGACGACTTTTGTTGAATTTGAAGAAGGTGAGGGGGCCAACTTCAATCACTTAAAAGAGCCAGCTCTTCAGGTGGTTTTATTGCTTTAATTAATTTATTAGTAACAACAATATAAAATTATGCACAAAAGGAATTACCAATGCGAAAAAAACATGGTTTTATTTATATATGTTTATATATAAATATATGCAGTCGCCAATAGAGACAAAACACGTACAAACTCCAAAACACATTTCTAGCGTTAACTGAACTTCAAAGCAGAGGTACCTAGATCACTTAAATTACACAATTGAAAGCATATGTGTATTGTTTGTGTATTCATTAACAAGCACTCATATATATTCAAATTAAAAAAATGTTAATTTACCTGTTACTACCACACACGAAATCTGGTCGTTGGTACTTCCTGGCGTGTGTCCTAGCATCTTGGAGCACTTCTGTTGCATTTTGTACATGTTTCGGGGTTTGTACGTGTTTTGGAGTTCGTATGTGTTTTGGAGTTTGTACGTGCTTTGTCTCATCATATAATACAAAAACCAACTATTTACATTTTAACTTTTAATTATTTTAATTTTCAGCTATTTCCTTTTAAACAAACTTAAAGTGAAACAACACAAAACACTGCAAACCACAACACATTTAAATACAAATTAAAATATGAAAACAAACAGAACATGCATATTCTCTGTCATATAGGCCTGCATGAATAAACTTTCTGAATCTTTTATTATCTGCAACTGAAAATAGTTGTGGATGATTACTATACTTTTCTAATGTGACGTTGTTGTCCCTGCTCTCTCTCTCTCTCCCCCTCCCATTCTGTTCCTGTGCTACTGAGTGTAACGTTCCAGCGTCTCCGGAAGTCCACCACCAACTCCTTGGTTTTCCTGGCGTTGATCAGCAGGTGGTTCTGCTGGCTCCAGTCCACAAAGTCCAGAGTCCACTGTCTGTACTCTGAGGCATCCTCACCTGTGATGAGGCGACTATGGCATAGTCGTCAGAGAAATTCTGTAGGTGGCAGCGTGGGGAGTTGATGGAGAAGTCTGCAGTGTAGAGGGTGAAGAGGAATGGTGGCAGCACAGTTCCCTGTGGGCCCCCGTGCAGCAGACCAGCGTGTCAGAGACACAGCCCTGTGTCCTCACATACTGTGGGCGTCCTGTGAGGTAGTCCAGTATCCACTGGGACATGTGGTAGTCCACTTCTAAGAGCTCCAGCTTGTCCCTCAGAAGTCATGGCTGGATGGTGTTAAAAGCAATGGAGAAATCTTCCAGCTTCCAGGCTTCTCCAGGTGAGTCAGAGCTCGGTGCAGGAGGTAGATGATGGCATCCTCCACCCCAATGCCAGGCTGGTAAGCAAACTGCAGCGGATCCAATGAAGACCTCACCAGGGGGTGCAAATGGTTTAGAACCAACCTCTTCTCACCCTGGACACAGTCTGTTTGACCTGCTCCCCTCAGGCAGGAGGCTCCGGTCCATTCGCACCAGAACCTCTCGCCATAAGAACAGTTTCTTCCCCTCTGCTGTCGGACACATGAACAATAACCACATGACTGTCCCCGCCACTAACACATGACCCTACGCTGTGTTCACTGCATCATTCCATGTTTGGCACCGATCACCACCTGCACTCATGTATACATCTTTCTACGTAGCACTTTTAATTCTTATTCTTACTTTTATTTTTTCATGTCTATTTAAGCGCAATTTATGACAGTATGTTTGCACTGAAGCACCGCAGCAATTTCCTAATGTTGTAAACCTGCTCAACATTTGGCAATAAACCCCTTTCTGATTCTGATTCTGATTCTGAGGGTCTTCATCAGATGTGATGTCAGGGCTACTGGCCTGTAGCTGCTGAGGTCCTTGGGATGGGAGGTCTTTGGTACCGGTACCACACAAGAGGTATTCCACAGCTGTGGTACTTTCCCCAGCGACAGTAACCTAACACTTTCACAATAAGTGAAAGAGGAGTGAAAGAAGCACTCCACTGTGAGCGACCATCTTTGAACAGAGGCGGTGGTTTACGGCACCAACTTTCTGCCATCTATAATCAAGTTCTGCGATCCCTTCCCAGACACCTTAACGCACACTCACATCCTGGGCCATCTGACCTCAGGAAATCACATGATAGGGTGGGGTTAGGTTTCACAATGAGCTCAACCGAAACCTTGGCTGATTGTGACCTACACCCTTTTTCACACCTTGGCTTGTGTAATTAGATGGAGGATCATTAGGGGGTCTTTTTGTCCCTCTGGGACACAACCACAGGTTCTAAATATGGGAATCCCGACCATTAAACCCTAGAACTTCTCGGATGAGAGGTGAAACGTCTTCAAGCAACCTAAAGAAGTCCAGACGGTTTTCTTTCCAAGCTCCTTAGGATACCAGAAGCCCAATGTTTTATTGTCTCTGGTGTGGCAGGTGACATACTGGGTGAAGGTGGGGAGAGTGGAGGACAGGGTGATGTGATTAAAGTCCCCAGGGATCAGGAAAAGGGCCTGAGGGTGCTGTGTTTGGAGTCTGCTGGTTACAGTGTGCAGGACCTCACAGGCTGCTGCAGCGTTAGCAAAGCGTGGACATACACAGCTATCACAATAACGTCTCTCACGGTAGACAGCTAACTGCTAGCAGATCAATGTCCTTACAGCATAGCATCTCTTTGATAGATAAATGCCCAGAGTTACACCATCTATCGTTCACAAACACAGCCAGACCCCCTCCTCTCTTCTTACCACTCTCTGTTGTTCTGTCGGCCCAGATCAGATGAAAACCATCTATGATTATGTTTGAGTCCGGAGTTAGCACAGTTAGTCACGACTCTGTGAAGCACATCAGGCTGCACTCCCTGTAGCTCCTCTGATGTCGGGTTAGAGCTGTCAGCTCGTCTATTTTATTGGGGAGAGATAATAATAATAATGGATTGGATTTATATAGCGCTTTTCAAGGCACCCAAAGCGCTTTACAATGCCACTATTCATTCACTCTCACATTCACACACTGGTGGAGGCAGCTACAGTTGTAGCCACAGCTGCCCTGGGGCAGACTGACAGAAGCGAGGCTGCCATATCGCGCCATCGGCCCCTCTGGCCAACACCAGTGGGCAAGTAGGGTTAAGTGTCTTGCCCAAGGACACAACGACCAGGACAGAGAGCCCGGGGATCGAACCGGCGACCTTCCGGTTACAGATGCGATTCCCAACCCCTGAGCCACGGTCGCCCCATAGATCTCACATTCCCCATAATAACAGATGGAATCGCTGGGGGGATGTTGGCTCACTCGGCAGACAATTTTTTTGTCTGATACCTGACAACTTTTTTTTTGAGAACTGAGAACTGACATATGTTTTGTCTGATACCTGACAACTTTTTTCTTGAGACCTGACAATGTCCTAAAATGTACACCGTACACCAGAGTGTCCAGCTTCATGCCGACCACAGAGCCAGCCTTCCTGATCAGTTTCTCCAACCTGGATGAGTCCTTCTTTGCTGTGCTGCTCCCCCAGCACACCACAGCATAGAAAAGTACTCCAGCAACCCAGATACACCCCATGATGGCTGTGTCATCTGCAAACTTCTGAATGTGGCATAATTCAGAGTTGTAGCAGAAGTCAGAGGTGTACAACTCTGAATTATGCCATGTGAAATAATGTGAAATAATTTAGGTGTTAAATTAAAACAATTTTTAAATGGAGATAAAATATGAAGAGAATATTTTCAGGGGGATTTAGAGGCGTGTGAATCACAGGGTGTATTTTATGATGTACATAAAAATACATGTCAAACATGCATGTTGTCTGTTTATGTATGTATGTATATACCAATGAACATTTATTTGTAAATTATAAAACAGCGTTAAATAGGGAAGGATAAAATAAGTGCAGGCTTCATCCTGCTCTCTGTGATGTGAGGTTTGTACTTGAACTTGGCTCTTCTCTCCTTCCTGGCAGCAGAATAAATTCTGTTTGTCTAAAAATTGTGTCGCTTGACATTAAACGCACCTCTTGAGCAATCATCTCTGTTACAGAAAAGTTAAAAAATCATATTTTTGTTTTCTAGCAACATCTTGTATTCTACATGTGTGTTTTAAGATCAAGAAAAGCAAAAACCATGAATTTCTTATTGTTCATGGAAGTGTTAATTTCTTCTATGATCTCTGTTATCTAGCTTGTTCCAGATCTGTACTCACTGTCAGAGAGAAGCTTCTATTTGTCAATGGATTTTTTTCCTAGTCTGTAAAAACCTTTTTTGTTTTTGGCAGAAAGTGAACAGGGCAGTAATGTGTGAAGTGATGTTACTACTCTACGAAGCACCAGGTAAGTTTGGATTGCTTCTTTATCTGAATAAATAAAGCAATTATTTAAAATTCAATAATCTATTGATATATATATATACAGTGGGGCAAAAAAGTATTTAGTCAGCCACCGATTGTGCAAGTTCCCCCAC
>NW_005188404.1:0-9205 GCF_000239375.1 Pundamilia nyererei
ACACCTGCTGCTGTCAGACCTGCAGGTATCAGGCTGTGATGTTTCCTTTATAGTGGACAGAAATTATTTTTGGAGTGGCTCAAATATTTTATGTGGCATGATTGTTCTGTAAATAGTTTGAAATGGTTATTTTTAAAAAAGGGTAAAAAGTAAATGGGTGCAAATAACTTTGTTGTTTGTTACAGAGGTTTTATTAGAGACACAGCTAAGTGTTTTGCAGTTTTGTCAATGTGGGGAAAGGAGTCACAGCTCACAATTGTTAGGTTTTCGCTATCAGCCCTTGCTGACTCAGAGACTTATTCCGTGAACAAAGGGAGACAAACGGAGATCGATCGGTTTTAACTTTTGCAAGGGAAGCACAGTTGGAATCTCACAGCTGCAAACTCTCTATTATAATGGAATAAATTAGAAAATTATAAATATTTATTATAGGAAAGAGGAAATATAAAAAAGTATAGAGCTGCTAAACATTTATTACTATTCTGAGTGTGTTAGTATGCTGGCATTAATATTTGTGTACAAGCAGGAGAGATGGACATGGGTTTAAGCTACGTTCACACTGCAGGCGAAAGCGCATCAAATCTGACTTTTTTTGGCCCTATGCGACCCATATCCGATCATGGTGTGACAGTGTGAACGGCACAGATCCGATATTTTTAAGTCCAATCTGGGTCACTTTCGTATGTGGTACTGAATCCGATACATATCTGATGTTGTAGAAAGCAACTGCTGTTTGAACGGTCATGTCGCATTAAATCCATCTTTTACGTCACTGACACGAGACAGACGCCGATTCTCAACGCCAGAGAAGCGCCCGAGAAGACATCGCGAACGCTTCCTGGCCATTCAGTGTAAATGTTAGTGAAACTGCTGGGAAGACAACGTGAACATTTTGTTTGTACTGTGTAATCTGCAGCTTCTGACAGAAATCTGCTGCTATCCTTTGCTGTTTTAGAGAGGGGCTTCAATAAGGATAATTAATAGGCCATATGTAAATAACAAAATAACTTTATGACTTAAAGCAAAATTGGGAAACGTAAAGTCCAAAACAAGTCTTTACATTAAGGGCCATCAGTCAAACAATACTGGTCTGGGTCTAAACGGAGCGTGTTGTGTGTGACGTCTTCTTTTGCGCATGTCGGCCCATTTGAGGGCCGTGTACCATTCACACTAGAGCACGTTTGCTGTCACATTTTATTTGTAGTGTAAACAACCAGACAAAAAAAATTAGATTTGATCAAAACATCGGAATTGAGCATTAAGACTTGCAGTGTGAACATAGCCTTAGAGTGTTTGAACAGTCATTTTTAACATGAGTTTGGATGTAATGTGTTAGAACTACCAGCAGGTGGGGATAAGAGACCTTTAAGGTGTTTGGTGCCACACTCCACCTTCAGGTTTAAAACTAGTGTTAATGGAGGGAGTTTGAAGGTTGAGTTTGTTCCACGACTGCATTTCACTCACTGCCTCTGTTTGTATCTCTGTCACTGCAGGACCAACATGGAGCGAGAAGTCAGCGCTCTCAGGAGGCCGACAAACCTCAACCAAGAAAGAGAGAGAAAAAACACACCTGTGACGAGTGTGGGATGGGTTTTACTTTTAAGGCATTCCTAAAACGTCATCAGGTCATCCACACTGGAGAGAGACCGTTCAGCTGTGAGTTGTGTGGAAAGTCTTTTTCCTCCGTGGGTTCCCTAAAAACACACCAACTCATCCACAGTGGAGTTAAAGCGTACAGCTGTGATCAGTGTGGCAGAGCTTTTAATCGCAGTAACGGCTTACAGAGGCATCTAGTTACCCACTCTGGAATTAAGGCATACAGCTGTGACATCTGTGGAAAAACTTTCAGCCAGAGTGGAAGCCGAAATGAACATCTACGCATTCACACCAGAGAAGATGTGTACTGCTGTGGTCAGTGTGGCAAACACTTTGCTAAAGACATACACTTACAACGCCACATGTTTACCCACACTGAGGAGAGACCTTGTAAATGTGACCTGTGTGAAAAGACTTTTAAAACTCCATATTACCTGAAACTACACCAACAGATCCACACCAGAAAGAGACTCTACAAGTGCAGTTACTGTGAGGTATGTATTTATATTGTTATCTTGTCATTTTAGCCTGACTGTTTGGAACAACTCTGCTCATTAAACTGTGTTAGCATGTTAGCAATTCTACTGCATGGAAAAGCAGCTCTGAGTGATTATTCAGATTTTCATTTCAGTTATGAGTTTTGTTTACACTATTGTGAAAAACGAAATGTGCTGAACACTGATATGATTCTGTTATTTAATGTTCAGGCAGTGATATTATTTCTGCATAAATGGTTTATAAAGTTGTATTGTTGCGTAATGGTATTGTAGTATTTTAGCATTAGTGTCATTGCTTCCTCATAACTTTAGTACTTTCAGACATTAGTGTTAAAATACTCATTTAGTATTATAATTGCAGTGTCATGGGGGTAGTAGTGTTTTTCTTGTCTTGGTCAGCTGAGTGTTTTAACTGCACAGTTACAGTGTTATTAATGCAGTATTAAATTAGTATTGTTGGAGTGTTACATTAGTAATTTAGTACTGTGTTGGTACCCTTCAAATATTTTTATGGTAGTAAGTCAGATGTTATTGTAACATGAAATAAGTATTACTGTAGTATTATGGTGGTAGTATTGTAGTTATTGCAGCCCAGTAAACTGAGTGTGTTAACTGAAACAGTCAAATGTAATTGGACGTCTGCAGAGATGCTCTTTATTTCAGGCGACGTTCAGGATAAAAATGTTGAAGGACTGACTTACACTGTCTTTGTGTCTTTGTTCAGAAGCAGAGCGACACAGATGGATCCAGTTCTCAACCCTGTCATCGCTGTGGTGGTGGGAAAGACTTTCGTTGTGACCTTTGTGGAAAAACTTTCAATTGGCAAGTCTCCCTAAAAAAACATCAACGTAAACACACTGGAGACAAACTGAAAAACTGCAAAGAATGTGGGAGAAGCTTCACCACATCAGGTGACTTAAAAACACATGAACTGATTCACAGTGGGGTGAAAAAGCACCTCTGTGATCAGTGTGGGTCATCCTTCACTACTTCAAGTCAGCTTAAAACACACAAACGAGTCCACACAGGAGAGAAACCATACAAGTGCAGACAATGTGACAAAAGCTTCTCACGATCAGGTCATCGTAACAAGCATGAACGTACACACATGGAAGGAAACTACAGCTGTGACCAGTGTGACAAAAGCTTCAGGAATCTCAGTTCATACTCCAAACACAAACTATCCCACGTTACTAATAAACTGTTTCACTGTTACCAATGTGCCAAAACATTCACTTCATTATCTGCTCTGTGCAAACATCAGCGTGATCACTCAGGGCTGAAATCACTCCCATCACAGTGAATCTGAAGAGACAGAAAGATCCTTTTCTGGTTTCAGTGTCAGACTTTAAACTCTTGAGATCAGGCTCCACAGAGTTCAGGTGAAATCTCCTGTAAAAATCTGATGAGGCAACTGTGAATGAAAATGTTCCAGTAGTTACATTTTAACCCCCAGGGGTCGACGGACGTGTCGGCGTGTCAAAATCACATGCCCAGTTTAAGATGCAACAACAAAGGTGCAGCGACCCAGAGTCTCTATTTCAACTTAGGTTGAAAGTGTGGACTCAAACTTTATACCAGTTTTTAAAATGATAGGCCACGTAAAAACAGAGTGATGATTTTTTTTAAAAATGCAAACGTTTGGGTTTTTCCTGAATAAAACAGTGTTATTTACAGCGGGAAGGAATGGTATGAACTTTTAGTTTTTTGTTTTTTTTTGTAACATGTATATACTGGACTGGACATACTCACAGATATACTACGCAATCATATTTACTCGTATACAACACACACACACACACACACACACACACACACTCTGAAGTGTTTATATAATGGAATCACTGTGAAAAGCATCTAACCTACATGTTTAAAATCACAAGACCAACATATTTAGGTCAAATATTATCTACAATTATATTAATGGTGTTTGCACGACTTATTGTATGAACACAGGTTGATCAATAACATGAGATAATTGGGATCAATGAGTAACCTTTGATTGTGCTATGGCCAACAACGATAAGTGCAAACATGGAACTAATTCAACTTTTTCTTTCTCTCTGCTCATCTGTATTGCCTCATGTTGTGTCCAGTGTTTCCAAAGCCTATTTGGTAAAGAAACCTGGCCTGCGGGGGATGCATCTGGGATTGTTTTTCTTGCCTCAGCTGCCAGAAAGCGAGAAAACCATTTTCTTATCATAGATAGTAGTCTACTTCTGGCACACACACTTAAAAAATGGTCAAAATGATTAACTGTCAAATGCCGTTTTGCAGACTGACTTTGGCCATAAAACTGATTAAGGGACAGAATTAAAAATAATGGATTCTCGGACTGGCACTCAGAAAGTTATGAAATAGTGCCATAAAGTTAGTGGAAAAAAGACAGCTATGGAACATAAGTGTAAGATTAAAAGAAGCAAAGCACAAGTATGATTAACAACTGATGGAAAATATTGATGAGCATATCGACCTTGAGAGAACAAAGGATGAAAGGGTACCCAACGGCAGGAGGAGGTTGATATTCCCCAGGTTGCTATTTTTTGTGTCGGTCATGTTGTGGTTCTCTGCTGTTTGTGCTTAAATGCATTTCACCACAGGGTTTGCTTTGCTTGCTGCCATGTAAATGTCTCGCTATACTCCGTATGTATTTTCTTGCTGTTCATATGATTCTGTGTATTAAACTCAGTTCCAAGAATTCTAAACTTTTGTTCAAAGGTTCTTTTTCAGTGCCCTGATTTTATCTGGATGCAAAGTGTACAGAAAGTTTTACATAATGCAAAGTGATATTTTTTTCTATGGGCCCTCAAATTCCTCATGGCACCCCTGGGTAGAGTTAACCTTAAAGGTGTGTTCGAGAGCATATAATGCTTATGTAATCAGTACAGAACATGTGCTGCTTTTCTTATTATTGCAGGGTTGGCAACCAAAGTAAAACTTTCTGGTACAACGCTGCCCCCTGGTGGGTAAGGTTTTAATTACAAAATAGTTTTAGTTACTAAATGTTGAAGTAGAAAGGATAGACACAGTATCCTGTCATGTCAGTGCTATTATAAGACATTGTGGGTTTACTTGCATTAAACATTTAAACAAGTATCTCTGTGCTTCTAAGGCACTTGATGCATTTCAGCTCCACAGAAACACGAACCGCAGCACAACATGCATCTTTGCCAGCAGCCATTTGATCGCAGGAAGCTTCAGCTGTGACTAACCTCTAAAGCAGTCTTTCTAAATCATCTGTGATGCAGTTTTCTTTTTAATACTGCTTTTAGGTTCAGTCAGGAAAGATATCTGGTGTGAAAATAATTCTGAATCAGGCGTGTGAATAAAGGAACAATAGTTGTTTTTGTATTTAATACTGCAAGTGTTTTATCTTTATTTTAGATTTTTTCTTTCATGAAGTAGTGTCAGGTCACAGGATGGAATAGATGGGTGTAACTTTATGTTTTAATCATTCTTGCACGGGTTGCTGTGTTTTATCATTTTTCATCATCTTTTAATAATGTACAGTGTTTTGTTCTTATGGTTTTATTGCATGCTTTTACTGTACTTTTTGTTGAATTGTCCCAGAGAGACTCCTCTCCCTCCTCCTCATCCCTAATTGGACACATGCCCTGACAGATCACAGGGTACTGCAATTAATCAGGGCTCCCTTTTTGGCCATGAAAGGCCAATGAGGGCCTGGCAGGACAGAGACGGGGCAAAAAAAAGAAAGGAAGGAAATGTGAGTATTCTTTCTACTCTCCTCCTCATAACGTTTATACTGGAATTGACTACTTTCTTATATTGGAAGCCTTAGCGAATAATTCTGTAAATTCAAGTATTGGTAATATAGTAATCTCAGAACATGTGCCAATTTTTCCTATTTCTTTGAAATATTTTGGAGACACCTCGAAGCTGCAGGTGGCATTTAAATGTGGCCTTAATTAAAGACCTGGAGGCAGAGTTAACGGTTCTTGAGGCAGTACATTCTCATACAAAAGACGGAGTTATATTGAATAAAATTGATAATGTTAAATATAAGTTGAATGGCCTGTATAACAAAAAGACAAAATATTCTTTATTTCGTATAAATAAAGCATATTGGGAAATGGGAGAAAAGCCGAGCCATTTATTAGCATATGGTCTTAAAAAGGCAGTATGAACCACATCCCAGGTACACGACAATCGAAACGGATTATTTCAACTTCTACCAGACAGATAAATGATGGATTCAGGGCCTTTTACAACAATCTTTACTCTACACAAGGTAGTTTAGATGAACAGGAATTTGAAGCATTCTTTACTGATCTAAATCTGCCACTGCTTTCTATTACTGATTAGCAGATTACAGAGGCTCCAATTACAGTAGGAGATTACCCACGCAATTAACAGCATGTCACTTAATAAGGCTCCAGGATTAGACGGGTTACCGTTGGATTTCTATAGAGCATTGGAGGATATGTTGAGTCCCCATGCTGTTCGATGTTTATAATGAGGCGTTTAAAGTGGGTTCATTACCTCAGTTAATGCACTCTGGACTTATAACCTTTATCCCTAAAACTGTGAAAGATCCTCTAGACCCAAGCGGTTACCGTCCCATACCTTTGCATACAAAGATACATGCAGCGCAATCTGGTTTTGTTCTGAACCGGTATGGTTCAGATAATATTAGGCGGCTGGTCAATTTACCAAATTACGTAGCCTTATCGCTGGATGCTTCTAAAGCCTTTGATTGTGTCGAGTGGGAAGATCTGTTTAAGACATAAGAAAAATTAGGTTTTAGTGACAATTTTATTAGGTGGATAAAAACATTATATGATTCGCCTTCAGCACACGTATTGACAAACGGATTTATATCTAATCTCTTCTGTCCCCTTTGCCCCAGGCTATTTGTAATTGCTATAGAGCCTTTTGCACAAAAACGAAGAAATAACGTAAACATATTTGGGATTTCGATGGGTAAAATCAACATAAATATCTACAAAATGCAGATGATATGTTGTTACTTATGACGCAGCCTGGGAAGTCTATTCCATCCCTATTACAATGTATAGAAAGTTTTACATCGCTTTCAGGGTATCATGTTAATTGGGATATATGCAATGCCTATGTCAGGACACTACCCTCATAGTATATTTAAACAATTCCGATGGTCCGTGAATGGTCTGAGGTATTTGGGGAAACAAATTACTTCAGAATATACTAATATGCAGGGGCGGTCGTAGTCTGTTTGTTGCCCTGGGCGAGTATATTAGTGCTATTTCTTAAATTTATCAAATCTGTAACATAATGTATTGTTTGGAGTTTAGTCTGTTACTGTTACTTTTTTTTTTTTAATTTCTTCTTGGAGCAACTGTAACCCACATAATTTACTTAGGGATTAATAAAGTATTCTGATTATTTCAGGATACATGACCTGCCATTATCCAATGACACATTTGCTTACCTGTATCTTTTGCTCGTTTGTCCTCCTCTTCTTTTCTCTTTTTCTAAACTGAGCACCTGATGGCTTTGAACTTTTCTTGTCCATCTGCCATTAGCATTTAATTTTGCACTCCAGTATGAACACCCATCCCTCAACCCGAGAATCACCACAACATAACCTAATAGACCTACACCTTAGTTCATAGTTTTTTTTCTGGGATTTTGTACAACCCACGATTCAAATCATGAATACATGATGGGCTTGGATTGACAACATTATGAATGAAATGTGCTCTATTTGGAAGCAGCAGGTCTCCCTCCCCTTTTGACGGGTTGTGTGTGAGACTTTAAATCATCAAAATATAAATTTTAAATTGTTATTGATCCTTTTACCCCTTGTCCTAAAGTGCATATTTATTTTCTTACTCTTCTTATATTTATTGTTTGTTTACTTGCACTGCTGTAACTGGAGCCTCGTCGTCTCGTCTATATATTTCAATGATACGGTTATCACCCAGTTAGCTCCTAGCATTTCTCAACAGTTCTGCCTCCTTTTCGACTATCGGGACATTTAAACAAAATAAATAATCCGTATACAAACAAATTCATGCTTTTATCCTCAACAGAGAGCGTTCCCCGATTGAACAACAGCGCCGTAAAATAAGAAGAATGGCGCCTAATTACAGAGTTAATAATACAGACTTTGTAATATGTCACGTGAAGATTCAGCAGCCAGATGAAGTGTTTCCTGACAACTGACAGTGATAGTGGACATCATCATCACTATTCCAACAATCCTCTCCACACAGACAAGCATAAACACACTCGACTATCACTAAATCAAGTTTAACACACGTTTGTAATGACGCTAATTCAGTTTACAATAGGGTTCATTCGCTCGGTCAGCAGGTGGCAGTGTCCTCGTACACTGGGGAGTAAACTGCCAATAAACAAACAGAAGAAGAAGAAAACCCCTGTGCATGAGCGGTAGGGATCGGGGAGTCCTGATCCGTAACTATCTTTAAATTTTTCGTTTTTGTCTACATTGTATTGAAATGTTTCATTATTGGAAACATTTTAAGAGATCCTTATTATTCTTAACAGATACTCTGACCCGTAACTATCGTAAAACGCTTTGACCGGAAGTAGACACCTTTCGCGCATGCGGGGTGCCGATTCGGTTTCCGGTACGGATTAAGTAGTGACAGAGGTACACAGGAGAGCTGCTTTTTAATTCAAAGAGACTACAGTAGTTCCAGCTTCATCGCGGAGTTTCTCTCGGTTTGTGGGCTCATCTAAAGGTAAGCACCGAGCTAACTTTACTGTGAGTTCAGTTCATGTTGAGTTTAGCTCCTGAATGAGGTCTTCTGCTGCTCTCCTCGGTGTCTGTTCACAGTTTATTGTGAACACGTTGAGAGAAGAGTGAGAGAGTGTTTGGAGAAAAACACCTGCTAATCATTAGCTCAGCATGCTGGGAGAAGTTGGAGCAGAAAAGTCTTTTCATTGTCCCTGCAGCTGTTTTTCTGCCTGCACTAAACCTCTACAGCCTCGTTTCTATTTGAAGTGATAACAGGAAATGGATGAGAGCGATCTGCTGCAGTATCAGGGTCACAATAAACTTTATTGTCCAGCTGCTGTGGATGAACACATGAGAGGAAGTGAACTCCTACAAAGTCTCATTTTAATGAGTGTGGCTGCTGTAAAGT
>NW_005188404.1:39697-41982 GCF_000239375.1 Pundamilia nyererei
TTCTGAGTAAAACCAAAGTTACTTTCCCTAGTAACTAGTTACTCTGAAAGTAACGAGTAACTTGAAGTAACTGAGTTACTTTTGATAGAAGTAACTAGTAATGCAACTAAGTTACTAATTTAAAGTAACTTACCCAACACTGGTGATGAGTAAGATAAACATGTTAAACTGTGTTATAGACAGGGATGCACCTAGCTGCTACTCAGGTGTGCATGTGTGACAAAAATTATGAATGCGTAGTGACACTTATGTTACCAAGCGCCTTTGCGTACTTGACCATCTCATTCAACCTGACAGGTGTTCCTACAGCTTCGGAGCCAGAGCTCAAGAAAAAACTTCTTTCGAAAAGGTGGCTCAAAGTGCCGTGGCTTGAAGCTAACAATGAGTGCACTGAAATGTGGTGCAAGTCATTGCTAATAAACAAGCTAGCTGAGAAGAAATGTCCACATTTATATTCTGAGGATATTATTATTGTGGCTAGGAGTAAATGTCAGACGTGCATATCATTCACGTGAAGGGGGCACAGATCGTGCAGAGCATCACACCATCAGCGAGGAGTTAGGAGCCAAATTGCAGTCTGCCGAATTTTGGGGGATGCTTTCCGATGGATCTGTGGACATCATTTACATTGTGTCTGTGTCCAGCAATGGAGAGTTTACCTCTGACTCTCTTGGACTGATTGAACTGGGTGCTGACCGCACCGCGTAGGGATGGACTTGTGAGACTTCTTGAGGACACAGGCTTGGATGACTGGACAACAAAGTTGGTCGCTGCGTGCACAAACGAGGCTGCTGTCAACGTGGGTATGTCCAATGCGTTGTGCCAAAACTCCGGCAACTTGCTACAGTTGGAGACTTGAAAAATAAACAAATAAAGCTTTTTGTTTGCTATCGACATTAGTTTACTATCCGCCCTGTTGCGGTATCAGACGGTCCATCTCACTGTGTTCCTGCGAGTGTTTATCTTCCAGCCTTCTGAAGATAAACCAGTCCTTCAGCATTAGGGGCATAGTGTCTTATAACGACCATATAAATCCTCAGATACAGTGGTGTAAAGTTTTAGGTATTTGTGTCACATCCCAAGCCATTTGCATTTCATGTGATAGGTTTTTTTGTTTTTTTAAGAGGTAGTCCGATTTCAGTTCAGAACTTATTTTGTTACTGTTGGGTTCATCAACACAGTTTGCACTCCTGGAGGTATGGATATTTCTGTGTTGCTGTAGATCTTGTATGAGCAGCCGCTTCTGTGAAGAGCCGGAGGATTTTCAGCCGAGTCTGCTGGAGGATTCATGGGACGGCTCGTCTCCTCCCTCTTCCAGGAGAAAGCAGCATTCACACCGCTGTCGCTCCACAGCAGCTGAGCAGACAACTTTTGTGAGTGAAAATGACTGTTTGCCACATTCTTCACATTCTGGTACCAGACCAACTACCATTTCATCTATGGTTAGTCACGCTCCTTCTATGAACACTTTGGTTTTTCAACTGACTCCTCTGAACCTCGATAATCCTGCTCCTGTGTCTGAGACTCCCAGTGTTGCTCCACCAGTACCTCACTGTATTTTTTCTGTGCCTCAGATGGAAAATGTGACTAGCAACAGAGTGCCATCTGCCATATTAAAACTGGCTAGGAAGCTTGGACTCAGTGCCGCGAAACTATTGAATCAAGTTGAGTTTTGTGTTTCAGAACCATTTAACCTCGACCCAGCTCACCATGCTTTTGTGTCCATCCCATTAACACTGTTCAGGCAGCATCTCATGAGACTGTTAGTATGGCTTTATCCCTGGAGTGTGCTACTCACCAGCCCATTTACACAGAAACTGTCAGTGAAAATGTTCCTGAGCTCCACTCTCTGCCTCCTGCCCCTGCACTCAGGGCAGCTCGGGCCCAGCTTTCTCCTGCACCTGTACCAGTCCCTCGGGTGAGGGAGGTTGAGGTCCAGCTGGTCCCTGCTTTGGTTTCTAGACCAGCTGAGAGCCCCACCAGCAACCTTCCTTGTCAGCTGCTCCACCACCTGCGGCTTCCACGCCTTCACCTGCAGCGCTACCACCACCAGTAGCTTCCTCGCCTGGTCCTGCCTGGCCTAGTCCTGCTAAACTTCGTCCCTGCCTGGTTTGGCTTCAGTGGCCACCTTCCAGGCCGCTGACTGGACTTCTTGGCCGGTGGCTCCGTGGCCGGCCTCCTGACCTGATTCGTTGCCACCGCTGGCTCCGTGGTCAGCCCCCTGAGCTGTTCAGTCATGGACTGTTGAGCCTTCGGCCCCCCTGAACTGGATAGTCTCGTGTGCG
>NW_005188404.1:42671-44567 GCF_000239375.1 Pundamilia nyererei
ACATCCTTAAATCAGTTTACTGTTTTATATGGATGGGGAGGAATTCACATGAGCAGAAAGGAATAATTTATTCAGTTATCAAAGTAAAGAACAGCAAGTCTACAACATGATCGAGGAAACTAGAAACTAGACTACTGTACAGAGCAGGTTGTTACTTTACACCAGGGATGTCAAACTTATGGCCCGCAGACCATATCTGGCCCACGATGCAATTACATCCGACCTGCAAGATAAATTCATACGTCAGTTATTAATGGCACATCGGTAAATGGGAGCCGCATCTTCAGCCATGCTGAGAATCCATGCCCATAGACTTTATTTTGATAGAAACACCGTGCGGCCATACAAAGGCAAAGATAAACTGGGATCAGGCCATTATGAGAAAGAAAGAAGGGGGGGCAGACGCTCCAAAGAACGCAAGTGCAGTGTTACAGGCCAAGTACACGGAGAGAAGAGGAGCCCGATTTAAATGCAAGCATGTCGGGAAAAAGTGAAGAAACAATTAACAGTATCTGGTTACATTTCGTTGATATTGGAGTGTGAGCGTGTGTTTTCCAGAGCTGGGGAAATGGTCTCAACTAAACGCAATAGACTGAATGCAAAAACATTGGATAAAATTATTTTTCTGAATAAAAGTTTAGAATAAACTCTGAGTCAATTACATTAAAATGGGTAATATTACATTCACAATACTTTTATACTACTAATACTAACCCTACTTTTTTTTTAAATTTTTAATTAATGTCTTTCACACTATATTTTAAATATGTCTACAATATGTGAAATCTAAAAGATATAAAATGATTGCATGGAAAGTACAATACCTACAGTGTATACACGTATGACTACGTCATTGAATCAGCGTCTGTTGTGAGTCTCAAGTCAGTTGCCTGCAATGATATTTAAGACCCAGCAGGTGTCAGTATGGAGCAAAACAGCAACACTGTGTCGACACAGTATCGATACAGTTTGGGGAATGTGCTGAAACGCTTCACAAGGCCTTATCTACCCATCAGAGGTGGAGCCAGACATTTGAAACACCCGGGGCTTAGCCCTAAAGGGTAGTATGCATGTGGGATTAATCTTTCAGAAATGACTGAAAGATTAATAGGCTCTGTTTTGAGTTTTGTTCCAAAAAGAATGACTTCATATAGGGAAAAATATATCACATATGCAGGACACCTTAAGCTAGTTTTTTAAAACAAAGTCGGGGCTGCATCAAGACACAAGGACTAAACCCCAATTCAACCAGACCCAGAACTGATCCGGATTTAAAACAGGACTACAACAGTAACCAAGACAGAACCAGAATCAGAACTAGATGATAGTAGCACTAAAAATCATCATAGACCTGCACTACACTTATTTTTTTAATTCTACCAAAGTCCACTATTTAGATTGAGAAAAATGTATATAATTATTTAGCCTTGTTGTGCAAACAAGCCTGCATAACTTAATAAATGTAGAATTTGAAAAATAGCAAACCTAAAAAGAAACACTAGGTACGAGATACATGAGTACCTATGATACGGTGATACTTTTAGTAAACAACCATTTGACTAACATGTGTGTCTCACCTGCTCTTGTTCCATCTCTGTTCTGTCCTCATTCTCCATCTCCCTCTCTGTTCCTCTCTCTCCCTCTTTGTGCTGACAATCATCAAATATACAGTTGAAACCAGATATTTACACACTCTTCAGATCAAAACACAAACACTTTTTTAATTGTAACATCAAATCAGACTAAATGTTTAATTTTTTAGATTGATAAATATAAAAAAACATTTGTTAACTTTATTTAATCTGTATTTCTTAATTGTAAATGGCACCAAATTGTATTCAAAATTGAGCCACACTTATGGAGGTCCACAGTTCTTTTCCTGGTGTTTTGGTTGAC
>NW_005188405.1:0-3070 GCF_000239375.1 Pundamilia nyererei
ATGAGGACCCAATCGCAAACTCACAGAGGCAGGAATGAACTCAAAATTCACAGCTTTATTGCTGGAGAGCAGAACCATAGAAATTAAACCGGGAAACTATAACGTAACACACAGAGAAACACACGGCCATGGATGTGGGAGATCGCGACACCGAACTGAGGGAGACGAAACCAAACAAAAGACGAGGAGCATGAACCAAAACTGAGTCCACAAAGACACAAAAACAGTTCAAAACAGGGAGGCAAATGTCCAAAGAGGTCAGAAGGTCAACCCGGGGAGCGACAGCATAAACGTTCATAGTTCAGCTGTTCCGGGGGCCGGCCACGTGAAAAGTGGCAGTGACGGCAGAACAGATCGTGGAAGACGGCGGCGCCAGAGCGGGTCCGGAGGCCGGCCGCGTGGAAGACGGCGGCGGCTACAGAGCGTCAGGCGTGCTGGCCATGGCCTGGTGGGCACAAGACCAGACGGTGCAGGACCAGATGGTGGCGTGGCAGCCACAGGCGACGGAGCCGGACCAGGCGAAGGCGATGACGGAGCCGGACCAGGTGAAGCGGGGGCTGGACCAGGCGTAGCAGAGGCAGAGGCCGAGGCGGGACCAGACGAGGATGAAGACGGCTGGTTCCCCTGAACCCCCAGCGGAGACGAGGAGAGTCTGCAGAGGTTCGCCTGAAGCCCCAGCGAGAACAGATGCAGAGACTTCTGGCTGAGGGGACGCTAACTGTAGCTGCACAGGGCACGCAGTCGGCTTGGGATGCAACAGCTGGGGCTGTGCAGGGCAAACAGTCTGTCCAAAGTTTGTCAACACCACGCAGTCCTCAGCTGGCGGAGAAAGCTCACAAAGACTTCCAGCTGAGGTTGGCAGTGTCTGAACGGGTTGCTGAGCTATTAACTCGGCTGGTGACTGAGCTAACTGAACTAGAGACTGAGCTGGTGACCAAACAGGGAACTGGGCTGATAACTGAGCTAATGACTGTGCTATGGACAGAAGTGCAAGTTGTAGTTGTGGTTGTAGTGATAGTGGAACAGCAGGTAGTTGAACTGGTGATTGAGCAGGTGACTGACTCTTGGCTGCTCTCCTCCGGGGAACAGGAATGGGTGCTGGGCCTGGCCGATCACCAGCCATCCCCACCCAAGGAACAGATACAGGTGCAGGGACGAGCTGGGCTCTGGCTGCCTTTACCCTGGGGGCCGGTGTAGGTGCAGGAGCTAGCTGGACCTCTGCCGCTCCCACCCGAGGAACTGAGACGGGTGCAGGAGCCAGCAGGGTCACAGTTGACCTCACCCGGGGAGCCGGAACAGGCACAGGCAATGGCTGGGTGTCCATCAACCCCACCTGAGGAGCAGGTACGGGTGCCGGGATGAACGGAGCCTCTGCCAGGCTGGGGACAGAAGCAGGGACCAGCTGGACCTCAGCCACCCTCTCCCGAGGAACTGATACGGGAGCAGGGGAAAGCTGGGCCCGCGCTGCCCTGGTTACAGGAACTGGAGGTGGAGAGCGAAGCACAAAAGCGATAACAGTCACTGGGTAAACAAGGTTAATGGTGCCAAACACAGTTTCAGCAAACCGCAACTTATGGTGGGCTGGTTCTAGCAACTCTGCTGTGCTTAAGTTGTCCATGTCATGATTAGCAGTCTTAGAAAGAGTGAGTTTAGGAGCAGCCACAGGTACTGGAGAACTCACACAAGCAGCGTCTGGATAACCCGGATGTGAAACAACACTACACACAGTCGTACAGGATGTAGTCCGAGACGTAGTACACACAGAGTCCATGAAACTTGGCCGAAAAGCATGGCGCACAGAGTTAAACTGACATGACCGGGGAACAGAAAAGTTAACCTGTGCAACCAGCTCTGCAGTGCTCAAACTAAAAAATTTTGCCAGTCTTTGAATAGCAGGCTCTTGACCTTAGCAGGCATTGAATACACAGTTTCAAGGAGTCCACGAGGAAAAGCAGAAACAGTCTCCTGCTTAGCAGGCACGAGAGAAGGTGAGGTTACACAGGTAGCGTCTGAGTTAGCACTTTCAAGTTGTGGCAAAGAAAAAACCACAGCCTGAGAAACTGAAGGAGCAACACTGGGAGTCACAGATACAAGAGCTGGTTTAAAGATTAAACTGTTCATAGCAGAGGAATAGCTAATAGTCTCTGTGTCACCTGGCTCAGGCAGAAAGCTAGGCGTAGACATTAAGTTGGCTTGCTCAGCAACACAGGTCTCATTCTCAGTAACTCTTTGAGGAGCTGAGAAAGCAATGGCTGGTTGAGGAGTTGGCTGAGAAATATCAGAAATGTCTAAAGACAAAACAGGCTGATTAAAACAATTCTGCGGGTCTACCATGCTGGTAGCAGTATGTAGGTGAGTCTGGTGTAGGCTGACAGTCTTTGGTTGGGCTAACTCCACAGGTGAAACATTCATACTGGCTAACTCAGAGTAAACACTGCGAGCATTACAAAAATCTGAGGGCCCAAAAACACAAAGATTACTAGCGAGAGCAACTGGTGAATAATCTGACACTGAGGTGCCTCGCTGTATAGTGTCTCTAGAGTCCAAACACACAGTGGTGGAGTTATCCAATTCAGGCAACACAATGGCGGGCAAAACAGAGTTACTCACAGTAGTGCATAAGTCATGAAGTCCAGGATCAGAAAACTTGGGCTGAGAGAGTGACGCACAGTCACTCTCACCCACGGGTGAAGCCTGCTCAGCTGTACGGGAACGCTGGCGACGTGAACACCGTTTTCTCCGGGAAGGGGGAGGTGACAAGCCGGGCCGCGAATCCTCCAGCGGACCGGGCTGAACATCCTCCGACCCTTCATACTGGAGCGGCAGCTCCGGGCGGATACGTACCGTGGAGACGAGGAAGTCCTGAATGAGGGGGTGTAGCACGCCGAATAGCCAGGGGAGTCCGGAAACCATCCTCTGTAAGCGAATGGCTAACAACTCCTGGTATTCTGGAACTGGCAGCGTCTCTCTGTCTGTCTCTCACAGTTGAAGTGTACCTCTGGTGCAAATTACTGACCTCTGTCATCATTTTAAGTGGGGGAACTTGCACAATCGGTGGCTGACTAAATAC
>NW_005188405.1:3684-5966 GCF_000239375.1 Pundamilia nyererei
TTCACAAAGGTTGCATCATATTTCTTTTCCATCATTTTGGTGAAGTGGGAGTGGCCTGGTAGGTAGTTATCATGGTAATCGGGGTTGAACTGCTTGATCATCTCTTTGAAACCTCAATCATCAACCATGGAGAGGCGTCTCATGTCTATCACCAAGATGTTCAACATTAATTCAGTCAGGATATCTGCTTGCTGGGGTGTGCATGTTGTTGGCTTGGTGACAAAGTTGTCCATTGAAGACAAACACATTTTCTTTTAGCAGTACTGTAACGTACCATTTACAGTCCACACACAGCCCAGGTGAACTACACCTGCAGTGATTCTACAGCACTTCCTCTAAGTTCAGCTATGAAAAATTGTGAATACATCCTCTCAGATAGCAATCCATAGAGACAGCACTGGAATTCCCATTCACAAACGTATACATCTGCAAATAACTTTTAACTGCAATTGACCCAAGCGTAATTATAGTGTTGTGTGCGTCTTGTATTTGTCATGCTTTTCACTTCAAAACCAACCTTTTAATTTTAGCCTAGCAGAGAATTTGTGGTCCTCAAATCTGTGGATACAGTTTACAAATATATGTACCTCAATTTTATGTGGAAGAAGTCGGTCACAGATGGCTTCCACAGCTTGTGTTGTTGAATCACCAACTGTATCGTCTGTTTAACCACTCGATTAAATCTCTCAATTTGCCCAGTAGCAGTGAAAGATGAATGATGATGGCGAATTTGTCTGTCTTCTATTAAGGCAGCAAAGGCAGCAGAGGTTCTCTGAACACCGCTTTGTATTATAATAACAGTGTTTGTGTTAATGTTCTGAGTAAAAGCAGCCTCTGGCCATTTCCTATAATAATCAGTCAGATTATTAGATTAGATTAGTGATTATAACTACAAGAATCAGTGCTCCTTCAGCAAACATACCTAGATGCTGGAGGATCAAAGTCAAATTAACTCACAGTGACTACAGCAAACTTATGCCATGGGCCATCTGGCAGAGGTAAAACTGGTCAATCAACTGGCACAAATGACAGAAGTGAATGGCATTGATCACCTCTGTGTCCATGTTCAGCCACCAGTAGAGTTCACTTAGTCATTGCTTTGTCTGCAGCACTCCCTCATGAGACTCGTACGCAGTGGAAATCAGGTCACGATGCAAAGCCATGAAAAACAAAAAGGTGGTAGAAAGAGTATTATGAGCAGTATTTGAGAAGGGCAACAAATACAGGGTCAGTGTCATCAACATGTACAGAAGCACCACTGGAACCAGCTGATGGAGCAGCAGGAAAGGGCAAGAAGTACGTGCAGTCCGCTGCAGCATTGATGGTGGTCTGTCCGTAGGATAAAGTGGCGTATCCCAAAGGTATCTACCCCAACATTCAGCAGCCCGCATGGTGTGAGCAGAGTGTAACAACTGATACTTTACCAGTCACATGTCAGAACTCTGTAGCTCATGTCATACACACAGGGAGCATCCTGTCCTGCTCACTCATGCTACATCCTGTCTGGGTAATTCCTGTATTCAAAATACAAAAACAGGATGAAAAAGTCATCTATCACTAAAAATTCTCACTACATTTGCAGCTTGTCTGTGCTTTTGAAAATAAAACCTTTGCCTTGTTTGTAGCAGATCATTAAAGTGAAACTCATATTCATTGTGGAATAGTACCAGCAGAGTGATTTACAAACTCACCAGCCTGACAAAATATAGGGAAATGAGAGCTCCTATTTTGCTCCTAAAAGACTATTCTGGGAATAACAGTCATTTTTATTCTAGAGCCCTTTGCGCTCAGAGGAAACTGGATTCATTATAACAACAACACTGCTATTGTTACATTCAGAATTATTTGTGCATGAAGATATCCACTTCTCCCAGTGCTTTGGCAAAATTGACAATGCAGAAATCACAGCAAAACAAACACCATACATCAAACAGCTAAAAGGTGTCAAAAGAACCGCTTGGATTATCACAGCCTTAGATAACAGAAATGCGTGTCGACACACACACACACACACACACACACACACACACACACACACACACACACACACACACACACACACACACACACAGTCTTCTCCCACCACTAATCTGTAATCAGACTGCCATCCTTGCTGTCAACTGAGAAATTCTCTAATCATCTTAATGCATAACAGCCTTTTTAGTAAAACTGGGTCATTTTACTTTTACTTTCCGATTGCAAAATACTTTTTTAATGCAAGGGATCAAACAACATTTGCCTTGATTGCATTGCAAGTAAAGTAAATTTCTGAAATAGAAAAT